>NW_026869996.1:4667022-4752355 GCF_020882245.1 Rhopalosiphum padi | reverse complement strand
TAGGAATTATTGTTATTTTTAAGGATTTTTATTAAATTTTAAGGAAACTTCTAGTTTTTAATAATTTATAATGGGGGTTAGTATGGAAAAATGTTAAATTTAATTTATTAGTTGGATTTAAATCGGTTATTATGGGGGATTGTTAAGGAATTATTGTTATTTTTAAGGATTTTTATTAAATTTTAAGGAAACTTCTAGGTTTTTAATAATTTATAATGGGGGGTTAGTATGGAAAAATGTTAAATTTAATTTATTTGATCGATTTAAATTGGTTTTTATGGGGTTTTTTGATGAATTAATGGTATTTTTAATAAATTTTAAGGAAATTTCTGGTTTTTAATAATTTATTATGGGGTTTTGTTGGGGAAAAATGTTAAATTTAATTTATTTGATGGAATTAAATTGGTTTTTTATGGGGTTTTTTTTGATGAATTAATGGTTTTTTGAATAAATTTTAAGGAAATTTCTGGTTTTTAATAATTTATTATGGGGTTTTGTTAAGGAAAAATGTTAAATTTAATTTATTTGATGGATTTAAATTGGTTTTTATGGGGTTTTTTGATGAATTAATGGTTTTTTGAATAATTTTAAGGAAATTTATGGTTTTTAATAAATTATTATGGGGGTTTGTTAAGGAAAAATGTTAAATTTAATTTATTTGATGGATTTAAATTGGTTTTTATTGGGTTTTTTTAAGAATTAATGGTTTTTTTTATAAATTTTAAGGAAACTTCTAGTTTTTAATAATTTATAATGGGGGGTTACTATGGAAAATGTTAAATTTAATTTATTAGTTGGATTTAAATTGGTTTTTTATGGGGTTTTTTTTAAGAATTAATGGTTTTTTTTATAAATTTTAAGGAAACTTCTAGTTTTTAATAATTTATAATGGGGGGTTACTATGGAAAAATGTTAAATTTAATTTATTAGTTGGATTTAAATCGGTTATTATGGGGTTTTGTTAAGGAAAAATGTTAAATTTAATTTATTTGATGGATTTAAATTGGTTTTTATGGGGTTTTTTTGATGAAATAATGGTTTTTTTTAATAAATTTTAAGGAAATTTCTGGTTTTTAATTATTTATTATGGGGTTTTGTTAAGGAAAAATGTTAAATTTAATTTATTTGATGGATTTAAATTGGTTTTTATGGGGTTTTTTGATGAATTAATGGTTTTTTGAATAATTTTAAGGAAATTTCTGGTTTTTAATAATTTATTATGGGGGTTTGTTAAGGAAAAATGTTAAATTTAATTTATTTGATGGATTTAAATTGGTTTTTTATGGGGTTTTTTGATGAATTAATGGTTTTTTTGAATAAATTTTAAGGAAATTTCTGGTTTTTAATAATTTATTATGGGGTTTTGTTAAGGAAAAATGTTAAATTTAATTTATTTGATGTATTTAAATTGGTTTTTATGGGGTTTTTTTTTAAGAATTAATGGTTTTTTTTATAAATTTTAAGGAAACTTCTAGTTTTTAATAATTTATAATGGGGGTTACTATGGAAAAAATGTTAAATTTAATTTATTAGTTGGATTTAAATTGGTTTTTATGGGGTTTTTTTTAAGAATTAATGGTTTTTTTTTATAAATTTTAAGGAAACTTCTAGTTTTTAATAATTTATAATGGGGGGTTAGTATGGAAAAATGTTAAATTTAATTTATTTGATGGATTTAAATTGGTTTTTATGGGGTTTTTTGATGAATTAATGGTATTTTTTAATAAATTTTAAGGAAATTTTTGGTTTTTTATAATTTATTATGGGGTTTTGTTGGGGAAAAATGTTAAATTTAATTTATTTGATGGATTTAAATTGGTTTTTATGGGGTTTTTTGATGAATTAATGGTTTTTTGAATAAATTTTAAGGAAATTTCTGGTTTTTAATAATTTATTATGGGGTTTTGTTAAGGAAAAATGTTAAATTTAATTTATTTGATGGATTTAAATTGGTTTTTATGGGGTTTTTTGATGAATAATGGTTTTTTGAATAATTTTTAAGGAAATTTATGGTTTTTAATAAATTATTATGGGGGTTTGTTAAGGAAAAATGTTAAATTTAATTTATTTGATGGATTTAAATCGGTTATTATGGGGTTTTGTTAAGGAAAAATGTTAAATTTAATTTATTTGATGGATTTAAATTGGTTTTTATGGGGTTTTTTTAAGAATTATAGGTTTTTTTAATAAATTTTAAGGAAATTTCTGGTTTTTAATAATTTATTATGGGGTTTTGTTAAGGAAAAATGTTAAATTTAATTTATTTGATGGATTTAAATTGGTTTTTATGGGGTTTTTTTTAAGAATTAATGGTTTTTTTTTTTATAAATTTTAAGGAAACTTCTAGTTTTTTAATAATTTATAATGGGGGTTACTATGGAAAAATGTTAAATTTAATTTATTAGTTGGATTTAAATCGGTTATTATGGGGGATTGTTAAGGAATTATTGTTATTTTTAAGGATTTTAATTAAATTTTAAGGAAACTTCTAGTTTTTAATAATTTATAATGGGGGGTTAGTATGGAAAAATGTTAAATTTAATTTATTTGATGGATTTAAATTGGTTTTTATGGGGTTTTTTTGATGAAATAATGGTTTTTTTAATAAATTTTAAGGAAATTTCTGGTTTTTAATAATTTATTATGGGGTTTTGTTAAGGAAAAAATGTTAAATTTAATTTATTTGATGGATTTAAATTGGTTTTTATGGGGTTTTTTTAAGAATTAATGGTTTTTTTAATAAATTTTAAGGAAATTTCTGGTTTTTAATAATTTATTATGGGGTTTTGTTAAGGAAAAATGTTAAATTTAATTTATTTGATGGATTTAAATTGGTTTTTTATGGGGTTTTTTTAAGAATTAATGGTTTTTTTTTTATAAATTTTAAGGAAACTTCTAGTTTTTAATAATTTATAATGGGGGTTACTATGGAAAAATGTTAAATTTAATTTATTAGTTGGATTTAAATCGGTTATTATGGGGGATTGTTAAGGAATTATTGTTATTTTTAAGGATTTTAATTAAATTTTAAGGAAACTTCTAGTTTTTAATAATTTATAATGGGGGGTTAGTATGGAAAAATGTTAAATTTAATTTATTTGATGGATTTTAAATTGGTTTTTATGGGGTTTTTTGATGAAATAATGGTTTTTTTTAATAAATTTTAAGGAAATTTCTGGTTTTTAATAATTTATTATGGGGTTATGTTAAGGAAAAATGTTAAATTTAATTTATTTGATGGATTTAAATTGGTTTTTATGGGGTTTTTTGATGAATTAATGGTTTTTTGAATAATTTTAAGGAAATTTCCTGTTTTTAATAATTTATTATGGGGGTTTGTTAAGGAAAAATGTTAAATTTAATTTATTTGATGGATTTAAATTGGTTTTTATGGGGTTTTTTGATGAATTAATGGTTTTTTGAATAAATTTTAAGGAAATTTCTGGTTTTTAATAATTTATTATGGGGTTTTGTTAAGGAAAAATGTTAAATTTAATTTATTTGATGGATTTAAATTGGTTTTTATGGGGTTTTTTTGATGAATTAATGGTTTTTTGAATAAATTTTAAGGAAATTTCTGGTTTTTAATAATTTATTATGGGGTTTTGTTAAGGAAAAATGTTAAATTTAATTTATTTGATGGATTTAAATTGGTTTTTATGGGGTTTTTTTAAGAATTAATGGTTTTTTTTTATAAATTTTAAGGAAACTTCTAGTTTTTAATAATTTATAATGGGGGGTTACTATGGAAAAATGTTAAATTTAATTTATTAGTTGGATTTAAATCGGTTATTATGGGGGATTGTTAAGGAATTATTGTTATTTTAAGGATTTTTATTAAATTTCAAGGAAACTTCTAGTTTTTAATTATTTATAATGGGGGGTTAGTATTGAAAAATGTTAAATTTAATTTATTAGTTGGATTTAAATCGGTTATTATGGGGGATTGTTAAGGAATTATTGTTATTTTTAAGGATTTTAATTAAATTTTAAGGAAACTTCTAGTTTTTAATAATTTATAATGGGGGTTAGTATGGAAAAATGTTAAATTTAATTTATTTGATGGATTTAAATTGGTTTTTATGGGGTTTTTTGATGAAATAATGGTTTTTTAATAAATTTTAAGGAAATTTCTGGTTTTTAATAATTTATTATGGGGTTTTGTTAAGGAAAAATGTTAAATTTAATTTATTTGATGGATTTTAAATTGGTTTTTATGGGGTTTTTTGATGAATTAATGGTTTTTTTGAATAATTTTAAGGAAATTTCTGGTTTTTAATAATTTATTATGGGGGTTTGTTAAGGAAAAATGTTAAATTTAATTTATTTGATGGATTTAAATTGGTTTTTATGGGTTTTTTGATGAATTAATGGTTTTTTGAATAAATTTTAAGGAAATTTCTGGTTTTTAATAATTTATTATGGGGTTTTGTTAAGGAAAAATGTTAAATTTAATTTATTTGATGGATTTAAATTGGTTTTTATGGGGTTTTTTTGATGAATTAATGGTTTTTTTGAATAAATTTTAAGGAAATTCTGGTTTTTAATAATTTATTATGGGGTTTTGTTAAGGAAAAATGTTAAATTTAATTTATTTGATGGATTTAAATTGGTTTTTATGGGGGTTTTTTTAAGAATTAATGGTTTTTTTTTATAAATTTTAAGGAAACTTCTAGTTTTTAATAATTTATAATGGGGGGTTACTATGGAAAAATGTTAAATTTAATTTATTAGTTGGATTTTTAAATCGGTTATTATGGGGGATTGTTAAGGAATTATTGTTATTTTAAGGATTTTTATTAAATTTCAAGGAAACTTCTAGTTTTTTAATTATTTATAATGGGGGGTTAGTATTGAAAAATGTTAAATTTAATTTATTAGTTGGATTTTAAATCGGTTATTATGGGGGATTGTTAAGGAATTATTGTTATTTTTAAGGATTTTAATTAAATTTTAAGGAAACTTCTAGTTTTTAATAATTTATAATGGGGGTTAGTATGGAAAAATGTTAAATTTAATTTATTTGATGGATTTAAATTGGTTTTTATGGGGTTTTTTGATGAAATAATGGTTTTTTTTAATAAATTTTAAGGAAATTTCTGGTTTTTAATAATTAATTATGGGGTTTTGTTAAGGAAAAATGTTAAATTTAATTTATTTGATGGATTTAAATTGGTTTTTTATGGGGTTTTTTTGATGAATTAATGGTTTTTTGAATAATTTTAAGGAAATTTCTGGTTTTTAATAATTTATTATGGGGGTTTGTTAAGGAAAAATGTTAAATTTAATTTATTTGATGTATTTAAATTGGTTTTTATGGGGTTTTTTTGATGAATTAATGGTTTTTTGAATAAATTTTAAGGAAATTTCTGGTTTTTAATAATTTATTATGGGGTTTTGTTAAGGAAAAATGTTAAATTTAATTTATTTGATGGATTTAAATTGGTTTTTTATGGGGTTTTTTTAAGAATTAATGGTTTTTTTTTATAAATTTTAAGGAAACTTCTAGTTTTTAATAATTTATAATGGGGGGTTACTATGGAAAAATGTTAAATTTAATTTATTTGATGGATTTAAATTGGTTTTTATGGGGTTTTTTGATGAATTAATGGTTTTTTTTTTATAAATTTTAAGGAAACTTCTAGTTTTTAATAATTTATAATGGGGGTTATTATGGAAAAATGTTAAATTTAATTTATTAGTTGGATTTAAATCGGTTATTATAGGGGATTGTTTAGGAATTATTGTTATTTTTAAGGATTTTTATTAAATTTTAAGGAAACTTCTAGTTTTTAATAATTTATAATGGGGGGTTAGTATGGAAAAAATGTTAAATTTAATTTATTTGATGGATTTAAATTGGTATTTATGGGGTTTTTTTGATGCAAAAAATGGTTTTTTTTAATATATTTTAAGGAAATTTCTGGTTTTTAATAATTTATTATGGGGGTTAGTATAGAAAAATGTTAAATTTAATTTATTAGTTGGATTTAAATCGGTTATTATGGGGGATTGTTAAGGAATTATTGTTATTTTTAAGGATTTTTATTAAATTTTAAGGAAACTTCTAGTTTTTAATAATTTATAATGGGGGTTAGTATGGAAAAATGTTAAATTTAATTTATTTGATGGATTTAAATTGGTTTTTATGGGGTTTTTTGATGAAATAATGGTTTTTTTAATAAATTTTAAGGAAATTTCTGGTTTTTAATAATTTATTATGGGGTTTTGTTAAGGAAAAATGTTAAATTTAATTTATTTGATGGATTTAAATTGGTTTTTATGGGGTTTTTTTAAGAATTAATGGTTTTTTTTTAATAAATTTTAAGGAAATTTCTGGTTTTTAATAATTTATTATGGGGTTTTGTTAAGGAAAAATGTTAAATTTAATTTATTTGATGGATTTAAATTGGTTTTTATGGGGTTTTTTTAAGAATTAATGGTTTTTTTTTATAAATTTTAAGGAAACTTCTAGTTTTTAATAATTTATAATGGGGGTTTACTATGGAAAAATGTTAAATTTAATTTATTAGTTGGATTTAAATCGGTTATTATGGGGGATTGTTAAGGAATTATTGTTATTTTTAAGGATTTTAATTAAATTTTAAGGAAACTTCTAGTTTTTAATAATTTATAATGGGGGGGTTAGTATGGAAAAATGTTAAATTTAATTTATTTGATGGATTTAAATTGGTTTTTATGGGTTTTTTGATGAAATAATGGTTTTTTTAATAAATTTTAAGGAAATTTCTGGTTTTTTAATAATTTATTATGGGGTTATGTTAAGGAAAAATGTTAAATTTAATTTATTTGATGGATTTAAATTGGTTTTTATGGGGTTTTTTTGATGAATTAATGGTTTTTTTGAATAATTTTAAGGAAATTTCTGGTTTTTAATAATTTATTATGGGGGTTTGTTAAGGAAAAATGTTAAATTTAATTTATTTGATGGATTTAAATTGGTTTTTATGGGGTTTTTTGATGAATTAATGGTTTTTTGAATAAATTTTAAGGAAATTTCTGGTTTTTAATAATTTATTATGGGGTTTTGTTAAGGAAAAATGTTAAATTTAATTTATTGATGGATTTTAAATTGGTTTTTATGGGGTTTTTTGATGAATTAATGGTTTTTTGAATAAATTTTAAGGAAATTTCTGGTTTTTAATAATTTATTATGGGGTTTTGTTAAGGAAAAATGTTAAATTTAATTTATTTGATGGATTTAAATGGTTTTTATGGGGTTTTTTTAAGAATTAATGGTTTTTTTTTATAAATTTTAAGGGAAACTTCTAGTTTTTAATAATTTATAATGGGGGTTACTATGGAAAAATGTTAAATTTAATTTATTAGTTGGATTTAAATCGGTTATTATGGGGGATTGTTAAGGAATTATTGTTATTTTAAGGATTTTTATTAAATTTCAAGGAAACTTCTAGTTTTTAATTATTTATAATGGGGGGTTAGTATTGAAAAATGTTAAATTTAATTTATTAGTTGGATTTAAATCGGTTATTATGGGGGATTGTTAAGGAATTATTGTTATTTTTAAGGATTTTAATTAAATTTTAAGGAAACTTCTAGTTTTTAATAATTTATAATGGGGGTTAGTATGGAAAAATGTTAAATTTAATTTATTTGATGGATTTAAATTGGTTTTTATGGGGTTTTTTGATGAAATAATGGTTTTTTTTAATAAATTTTAAGGAAATTTCTGGTTTTTAATAATTTATTATGGGGTTTTGTTAAGGAAAAATGTTAAATTTAATTTATTTGATGGATTTAAATTGGTTTTTATGGGGTTTTTTGATGAATTAATGGTTTTTTGAATAATTTTAAGGAAATTTCTGGTTTTTGGTTTTTAATAATTTATTATGGGGTTTGTTAAGGAAAAATGTTAAATTTAATTTATTTGATGGATTTAAATTGGTTTTTATGGGGTTTTTTGATGAATTAATGGTTTTTTGAATAAATTTTAAGGAAATTTCTGGTTTTTAATAATTTATTATGGGGTTTTGTTAAGGAAAAATGTTAAATTTAATTTATTTGATGGATTTAAATTGGTTTTTATGGGGTTTTTTGATGAATTAATGGTTTTTTGAATAAATTTTAAGGAAATTTCTGGTTTTTAATAATTTATTATGGGGTTTTGTTAAGGAAAAATGTTAAATTTAATTTATTTGATGGATTTAAATTGGTTTTTATGGGGTTTTTTTAAGAATTAATGGTTTTTTTTTATAAATTTTAAGGAAACTTCTAGTTTTTAATAATTTATAATGGGGGTTACTATGGAAAAATGTTAAATTTAATTTATTAGTTGGATTTAAATCGGTTATTATGGGGGATTGTTAAGGAATTATTGTTATTTTAAGGATTTTTATTAAATTTCAAGGAAACTTCTAGTTTTTAATTATTTATAATGGGGGTTAGTATTGAAAAATGTTAAATTTAATTTATTAGTTGGATTTAAATCGGTTATTATGGGGGATTGTTAAGGAATTATTGTTATTTTTAAGGATTTTAATTAAATTTTAAGGAAACTTCTAGTTTTTAATAATTTATAATGGGGGTTAGTATGGAAAAATGTTAAATTTAATTTATTTGATGGATTTAAATTGGTTTTTATGGGGTTTTTTGATGAAATAATGGTTTTTTTAATAATTTTAAGGAAATTTCTGGTTTTTAATAATTAATTATGGGGTTTTGTTAAGGAAAAATGTTAAATTTAATTTATTTGATGGATTTAAATTGGTTTTTATGGGGTTTTTTGATGAATTAATGGTTTTTTGAATAATTTTAAGGAAATTTCTGGTTTTTAATAATTTATTATGGGGGTTTGTTAAGGAAAAATGTTAAATTTAATTTATTTGATGTATTTAAATTGGTTTTTATGGGGTTTTTTTGATGAATTAATGGTTTTTTGAATAAATTTTAAGGAAATTTCTGGTTTTTAATAATTTATTATGGGGTTTTGTTAAGGAAAAATGTTAAATTTAATTTATTTGATGGATTAAATTGGTTTTTATGGGGTTTTTTTAAGAATTAATGGTTTTTTTTTATAAATTTTAAGGAAACTTCTAGTTTTTAATAATTTATAATGGGGGGGTTACTATGGAAAAATGTTAAATTTAATTTATTTGATGGATTTAAATTGGTTTTTATGGGGTTTTTTGATGAATTAATGGTTTTTTTTTATAAATTTTAAGGAAACTTCTAGTTTTTAATAATTTATAATGGGGGTTATTATGGAAAAATGTTAAATTTAATTTATTAGTTGGATTTAAATCGGTTATTATAGGGGATTGTTTAGGAATTATTGTTATTTTTAAGGATTTTTATTAAATTTTAAGGAAACTTCTAGTTTTTAATAATTTATAATGGGGGTTAGTATGGAAAAATGTTAAATTTAATTTATTTGATGGATTTAAATTGGTATTTATGGGGTTTTTTGATGCAAAAATGGTTTTTTTTAATATATTTTAAGGAAATTTCTGGTTTTTAATAATTTATTATGGGGGTTAGTATAGAAAAATGTTAAATTTAATTTATTAGTTGGATTTAAATCGGTTATTATGGGGGATTGTTAAGGAATTATTGTTATTTTTAAGGATTTTTATTAAATTTTAAGGAAACTTCTAGTTTTTAATAATTTATAATGGGGGTTACTATGGAAAAATGTTAAATTTAATTTATTAGTTGCATTTAAATCGGTTATTATGGTGGGATTGTTAAGGAATTATTGTTATTTTTAAGGATTTTAATTAAATTTTAAGGAAACTTCTAGTTTTTAATAATTAATTATGGGGTTTTGTAAGGAAAAATGTTAAATTTAATTTATTTGATGGATTTAAATTGGTTTTTATGGGGTTTTTTGATGAATTAATGGTTTTTTTGAATAATTTTAAGGAAATTTCTGGTTTTTAATAATTTATTATGGGGGTTTGTTAAGGAAAAATGTTAAATTTAATTTATTTGATGTATTTAAATTGGTTTTTATGGGGTTTTTTGATGAATTAATGGTTTTTTGAATAAATTTTAAGGAAATTTCTGGTTTTTAATAATTTATTATGGGGTTTTGTTAAGGAAAAATGTTAAATTTAATTTATTTGATGGATTTAAATTGGTTTTTATGGGTTTTTTTAAGAATTAATGGTTTTTTTTATAAATTTTAAGGAAACTTCTAGTTTTTAATAATTTATAATGGGGGTTACTATGGAAAAATGTTAAATTTAATTTATTTGATGGATTTAAATTGGTTTTTTATGGGGTTTTTTGATGAATTAATGGTTTTTTTTTATAAATTTTAAGGAAACTTCTAGTTTTTAATAATTTATAATGGGGGTTATTATGGAAAAATGTTAAATTTAATTTATTAGTTGGATTTAAATCGGTTATTATAGGGGATTGTTTAGGAATTATTGTTATTTTTAAGGATTTTTATTAAATTTTAAGGAAACTTCTAGTTTTTTAATAATTTATAATGGGGGTTAGTATGGAAAAATGTTAAATTTAATTTATTTGATGGATTTAAATTGGTATTTATGGGGTTTTTTGATGCAAAAATGGTTTTTTTTAATATATTTTAAGGAAATTTCTGGTTTTTAATAATTTATTATGGGGGTTAGTATAGAAAAATGTTAAATTTAATTTATTAGTTGGATTTAAATCGGTTATTATGGGGGATTGTTAAGGAATTATTGTTATTTTTAAGGATTTTTATTAAATTTTAAGGAAACTTCTAGTTTTTAATAATTTATAATGGGGGTTAGTATGGAAAAATGTTAAATTTAATTTATTTGATGGATTTAAATTGGTTTTTATGGGGTTTTTTGATGAAATAATGGTTTTTTTTAATAAATTTTAAGGAAATTTCTGGTTTTTAATAATTTATTATGGGGTTTTGTTAAGGAAAAATGTTAAATTTAATTTATTTGATGGATTTAAATTGGTTTTTTATGGGGTTTTTTTAAGAATTAATGGTTTTTTTTAATAAATTTTAAGGAAATTTCTGGTTTTTAATAATTTATTATGGGGTTTTGTTAAGGAAAAATGTTAAATTTAATTTATTTGATGGATTTAAATTGGTTTTTATGGGGTTTTTTTTAAGAATTAATGGTTTTTTTTATAAATTTTAAGGAAACTTCTAGTTTTTAATAATTTATAATGGGGGTTACTATGGAAAAATGTTAAATTTAATTTATTAGTTGGATTTAAATCGGTTATTATGGGGGATTGTTAAGGAATTATTGTTATTTTTAAGGATTTTAATTAAATTTTAAGGAAACTTCTAGTTTTTAATAATTTATAATGGGGGTTAGTATGGAAAAATGTTAAATTTAATTTATTTGATGGATTTAAATTGGTTTTTATGGGTTTTTTGATGAAATAATGGGTTTTTTTAATAAATTTTAAAGGAAATTTCTGGTTTTTAATAATTTATTATGGGGGTTATGTTAAGGAAAAAATGTTAAATTTAATTTATTTGATGGATTTAAATTGGTTTTTATGGGGTTTTTTGATGAATTAATGGTTTTTTGAATAATTTTAAGGAAATTTCTGGTTTTTAATAATTTATTATGGGGGTTTGTTAAGGAAAAATGTTAAATTTAATTTATTTGATGGATTTAAATTGGTTTTTATGGGGTTTTTTGATGAATTAATGGTTTTTTGAATAAATTTTAAGGAAATTTCTGGTTTTTAATAATTTATTATGGGGTTTTGTTAAGGAAAAATGTTAAATTTAATTTATTTGATGGATTTAAATTGGTTTTTATGGGGTTTTTTGATGAATTAATGGTTTTTTGAATAAATTTTAAGGAAATTTCTGGTTTTTAATAATTTATTATGGGGTTTTGTTAAGGAAAAATGTTAAATTTAATTTATTTGATGGATTTAAATTGGTTTTTATGTGGGGTTTTTTTAAGAATTAATGGTTTTTTTTATAAATTTTAAGGAAACTTCTAGTTTTTAATAATTTATAATGGGGGTTACTATGGAAAAATGTTAAATTTAATTTATTAGTTGGATTTAAATCGGTTATTATGGGGGATTGTTAAGGAATTATTGTTATTTTAAGGATTTTTATTAAATTTCAAGGAAACTTCTAGTTTTTAATTATTTATAATGGGGGTTAGTATTGAAAAATGTTAAATTTAATTTATTAGTTGGATTTAAATCGGTTATTATGGGGGATTGTTAAGGAATTATTGTTATTTTTAAGGATTTTAATTAAATTTTAAGGAAACTTCTAGTTTTTAATAATTTATAATGGGGGTTAGTATGGAAAAATGTTAAATTTAATTTATTTGATGGATTTAAATTGGTTTTTATGGGGTTTTTTGATGAAATAATGGTTTTTTTAATAAATTTTAAGGAAATTTCTGGTTTTTAATAATTTATTATGGGGTTTTGTTAAGGAAAAATGTTAAATTTAATTTATTTGATGGATTTAAATTGGTTTTTATGGGGTTTTTTGATGAATTAATGGTTTTTTGAATAATTTTAAGGAAATTTCTGGTTTTTAATAATTTATTATGGGGGTTTGTTAAGGAAAAATGTTAAATTTAATTTATTTGATGGATTTAAATTGGTTTTTATGGGGTTTTTTGATGAATTAATGGTTTTTTTGAATAAATTTTAAGGAAATTTCTGGTTTTTAATAATTTATTATGGGGTTTTGTTAAGGAAAAATGTTAAATTTAATTTATTTGATGGATTTAAATTGGTTTTTATGGGGTTTTTTGATGAATTAATGGTTTTTTGAATAAATTTTAAGGAAATTTCTGGTTTTTAATAATTTATTATGGGGTTTTGTTAAGGAAAAATGTTAAATTTAATTTATTTGATGGATTTAAATTGGTTTTTATGGGGTTTTTTTAAGAATTAATGGTTTTTTTTATAAATTTTAAGGAAACTTCTAGTTTTTAATAATTTATAATGGGGGGTTACTATGGAAAAATGTTAAATTTAATTTATTAGTTGGATTTAAATCGGTTATTATGGGGGATTGTTAAGGAATTATTGTTATTTTAAGGATTTTTATTAAATTTCAAGGAAACTTCTAGTTTTTAATTATTTATAATGGGGGTTAGTATTGAAAAATGTTAAATTTAATTTATTAGTTGGATTTAAATCGGTTATTATGGGGGATTGTTAAGGAATTATTGTTATTTTTAAGGATTTTAATTAAATTTTAAGGAAACTTCTAGTTTTTAATAATTTATAATGGGGGTTAGTATGGAAAAATGTTAAATTTAATTTATTTGATGGATTTAAATTGGTTTTTATGGGGTTTTTTTGATGAAATAATGGTTTTTTTAATAAATTTTAAGGAAATTTCTGGTTTTTAATAATTAATTATGGGGTTTTGTTAAGGAAAAATGTTAAATTTAATTTATTTGATGGATTTAAATTGGTTTTTATGGGGTTTTTTGATGAATTAATGGTTTTTTTGAATAATTTTAAGGAAATTTCTGGTTTTTAATAATTTATTATGGGGGTTTGTTAAGGAAAAATGTTAAATTTAATTTATTTGATGTATTTAAATTGGTTTTTATGGGGTTTTTTGATGAATTAATGGTTTTTTGAATAAATTTTAAGGAAATTTCTGGTTTTTAATAATTTATTATGGGGTTTTGTTAAGGAAAAATGTTAAATTTAATTTATTTGATGGATTTAAATTGGTTTTTATGGGGTTTTTTTAAGAATTAATGGTTTTTTTTATAAATTTTAAGGAAACTTCTAGTTTTTAATAATTTATAATGGGGGTTACTATGGAAAAATGTTAAATTTAATTTATTTGATGGATTTAAATTGGTTTTTATGGGGTTTTTTGATGAATTAATGGTTTTTTTTTATAAATTTTAAGGAAACTTCTAGTTTTTAATAATTTATAATGGGGGTTATTATGGAAAAATGTTAAATTTAATTTATTAGTTGGATTTAAATCGGTTATTATAGGGGATTGTTTAGGAATTATTGTTATTTTTAAGGATTTTTATTAAATTTTAAGGAAACTTCTAGTTTTTAATAATTTATAATGGGGGTTAGTATGGAAAAATGTTAAATTTAATTTATTTGATGGATTTAAATTGGTATTTATGGGGTTTTTTGATGCAAAAATGGTTTTTTTAATATATTTTAAGGAAATTTCTGGTTTTTAATAATTTATTATGGGGGTTAGTATAGAAAAATGTTAAATTTAATTTATTAGTTGGATTTAAATCGGTTATTATGGGGGATTGTTAAGGAATTATTGTTATTTTTAAGGATTTTTATTAAATTTTAAGGAAACTTCTAGTTTTTAATAATTTATAATGGGGGTTAGTATGGAAAAATGTTAAATTTAATTTATTTGATGGATTTAAATTGGTTTTTATGGGGTTTTTTGATGAATTAATGGTATTTTTAATAAATTTTAAGGAAATTTCTGGTTTTTAATAATTTATTATGGGGTTTTGTTGGGGAAAAATGTTAAATTTAATTTATTTGATGGATTTAAATTGGTTTTTATGGGGTTTTTTTGATGAATTAATGGTTTTTTGAATAAATTTTAAGGAAATTTCTGGTTTTTAATAATTTATTATGGGGTTTTGTTAAGGAAAAATGTTAAATTTAATTTATTTGATGGATTTAAATTGGTTTTTATGGGGTTTTTTGATGAATTAATGGTTTTTTTTATAAATTTTAAGGAAACTTCTAGTTTTTAATAATTTATAATGGTGGTTAGTATGGAAAAATGTTAAATTTAATTTATTAGTTGGATTTAAATCGGTTATTATGGGGGATTGTTAAGGAATTATTGTTATTTTAAGGATTTTTATTAAATTTCAAGGAAACTTCTAGTTTTTAATTATTTATAATGGGGGTTAGTATTGAAAAATGTTAAATTTAATTTATTAGTTGGATTTAAATCGGTTATTATGGGGGATTGTTAAGGAATTATTGTTATTTTTAAGGATTTTTATTAAATTTTAAGGAAACTTCTTGTTTTTAATAATTTATAATGGGGGTTAGTATGGAAAAATGTTAAATTTAATTTATTTGATGGATTTAAATTGGTTTTTATGGGGTTTTTTGATGAAATAATGGTTTTTTTAATAAATTTTAAGGAAATTTCTGGTTTTTAATAATTTATTATGGGGTTTTGTTAAGGAAAAATGTTAAATTTAATTTATTTGATGGATTTAAATTGGTTTTTATGGGGTTTTTTGATGAATTAATGGTTTTTTGAATAATTTTAAGGAAATTTCTGGTTTTTAATAATTTATTATGGGGGTTATTATGGAAAAATGTTAAATTTAATTTATTAGTTGGATTTAAATCGGTTATTATGGGGGATTGTTTAGGAATTATTGTTATTTTTAAGGATTTTTATTAAATTTTAAGGAAACTTCTAGTTTTTAATAATTTATAATGGGGGTTAGTATGGAAAAATGTTAAATTTAATTTATTTGATGGATTTAAATTGGTATTTATGGGGTTTTTTTGATGCAAAAAATGGTTTTTTTAATAAATTTTAAGGAAATTTCTGGTTTTTAATAATTTATTATGGGGGGTTAGTATAGAAAAATGTTAAATTTAATTTATTAGTTGGATTTAAATCGGTTATTATGGGGTTTTTTGATGAAATAATGGTTTTTTTAATAAATTTTAAGGAAATTTCTGGTTTTTAATAATTTATAATGGGGGGTTACTATGGAAAAATGTTAAATTTAATTTATTAGTTGGATTTAAATTGGTTTTTATGGGGTTTTTTTAAGAATTAATGGTTTTTTTTATAAATTTTAAGGAAACTTCTAGTTTTTAATAATTTATAATGGGGGTTAGTATGGAAAAATGTTAAATTTAATTTATTTGATGGATTTAAATTGGTTTTTATGGGGTTTTTTTGATGAATTAATGGTATTTTTAATAAATTTTAAGGAAATTTTTGGTTTTTTATAATTTATTATGGGGTTTTTGTTGGGGAAAAATGTTAAATTTAATTTATTTGATGGATTTAAATTGGTTTTTATGGGGTTTTTTGATGAATTAATGGTTTTTTGAATAAATTTTAAGGAAATTTCTGGTTTTTAATAATTTATTATGGGGTTTTGTTAAGGAAAAATGTTAAATTTAATTTATTTGATGGATTTAAATTGGTTTTTATGGGGTTTTTTGATGAATTAATGGTTTTTTTGAATAATTTTAAGGAAATTTATGGTTTTTAATAAATTATTATGGGGGTTTGTTAAGGAAAAATGTTAAATTTAATTTATTTGATGGATTTAAATTGGTTTTTATTGGGTTTTTTTAAGAATTAATGGTTTTTTTTATAAATTTTAAGGAAACTTCTAGTTTTTAATAATTTATAATGGGGGTTACTATGGAAAAATGTTAAATTTAATTTATTAGTTGGATTTAAATTGGTTTTTTATGGGGTTTTTTTTAAGAATTAATGGTTTTTTTTATAAATTTTAAGGAAACTTCTAGTTTTTAATAATTTATAATGGGGGTTACTATGGAAAAATGTTAAATTTAATTTATTAGTTGGATTTAAATCGGTTATTATGGGGTTTTGTTAAGGAAAAATGTTAAATTTAATTTATTTGATGGATTTAAATTGGTTTTTATGGGGTTTTTTTAAGAATTAATGGTTTTTTTAATAAATTTTAAGGAAATTTCTGGTTTTTAATAATTTATTATGGGGTTTTGTTAAGGAAAAATGTTAAATTTAATTTATTTGATGGATTTAAATTGGTTTTTTTGGGGTTTTTTTAAGAATTAATGGTTTTTTTTTATAAATTTTAAGGAAACTTCTAGTTTTTAATAATTTATAATGGGGGTTACTATGGAAAAAATGTTAAATTTAATTTATTAGTTGGATTTAAATCGGTTATTATGGGGGATTGTTAAGGAATTATTGTTATTTTTAAGGATTTTAATTAAATTTTAAGGAAACTTCTAGTTTTTAATAATTTATAATGGGGGTTAGTATGGAAAAATGTTAAATTTAATTTATTTGATGGATTTAAATTGGTTTTTATGGGGTTTTTTGATGAAATAATGGTTTTTTTTAATAAATTTTAAGGAAATTTCTGGTTTTTAATAATTTATTATGGGGTTTTGTTAAGGAAAAATGTTAAATTTAATTTATTTGATGGATTTAAATTGGTTTTTATGGGGTTTTTTTAAGAATTAATGGTTTTTTTAATAAATTTTAAAGAAATTTCTGGTTTTTAATAATTTATTATGGGGTTTTGTTAAGGAAAAATGTTAAATTTAATTTATTTGATGGATTTAAATTGGTTTTTATGGGGTTTTTTTAAGAATTAATGGTTTTTTTTATAAATTTTAAGGAAACTTCTAGTTTTTAATAATTTATAATGGGGGTTACTATGGAAAAATGTTAAATTTAATTTATTAGTTGCATTTAAATCGGTTATTATGGGGGATTGTTAAGGAATTATTGTTATTTTTAAGGATTTTAATTAAATTTTAAGGAAACTTCTAGTTTTTAATAATTTATAAATGGGGGTTAGTATGGAAAAATGTTAAATTTAATTTATTTGATGGATTTAAATTGGTTTTTATGGGGTTTTTTTGATGAAATAATGGTTTTTTTAATAAATTTTAAGGAAATTTCTGGTTTTTAATAATTTATTATGGGGTTTTGTTAAGGAAAAATGTTAAATTTAATTTATTTGATGGATTTAAATTGGTTTTTATGGGGTTTTTTGATGAATTAATGGTTTTTTGAATAATTTTAAGGAAATTTCTGGTTTTTAATAATTTATTATGGGGGTTTGTTAAGGAAAAATGTTAAATTTTATTTATTTGATGGATTTAAATTGGTTTTTATGGGGTTTTTTGATGAATTAATGGTTTTTTGAATAAATTTTAAGGAAATTTCTGGTTTTTAATAATTTATTATGGGGTTTTGTTAAGGAAAAATGTTAAATTTAATTTATTTGATGGATTTAAATTGGTTTTTATGGGGTTTTTTTAAGAATTAATGGTTTTTTTTATAAATTGTAAGGAAACTTCTAGTTTTTAATAATTTATAATGGGGGTTACTATGGAAAAATGTTAAATTTAATTTATTAGTTGGATTTAAATCGGTTATTATGGGGTTTTGTTAAGGAAAAATGTTAAATTTAATTTATTTGATGGATTTAAATTGGTTTTTATGGGGTTTTTTTAAGAATTAATGGTTTTTTTAATAAATTTTAAGGAAATTTCTGGTTTTTAATAATTTATTATGGGGTTTTGTTAAGGAAAAATGTTAAATTTAATTTATTTGATGGATTTAAATTGGTTTTTTTGGGGTTTTTTTAAGAATTAATGGTTTTTTTTATAAATTTTAAGGAAACTTCTAGTTTTTAATAATTTATAATGGGGGTTACTATGGAAAAATGTTAAATTTAATTTATTAGTTGGATTTAAATTGGTTTTTATGGGGTTTTTTTAAGAATTAATGGTTTTTTTTATAAATTGTAAGGAAACTTCTAGTTTTTAATAATTTATAATGGGGGTTACTATGGAAAAATGTTAAATTTAATTTATTAGTTGGATTTAAATCGGTTATTATGGGGTTTTGTTAAGGAAAAATGTTAAATTTAATTTATTTGATGGATTTAAATTGGTTTTTTATGGGGTTTTTTTAAGAATTAATGGTTTTTTTAATAAATTTTAAGGAAATTTCTGGTTTTTAATAATTTATTATGGGGTTTTGTTAAGGAAAAATGTTAAATTTAATTTATTTGATGGATTTAAATTGGTTTTTTTGGGGTTTTTTTAAGAATTAATGGTTTTTTTTATAATGGTTTTTTTATAAATTTTAAGGAAACTTCTAGTTTTTAATAATTTATAATGGGGGTTACTATGGAAAAATGTTAAATTTAATTTATTAGTTGGATTTAAATCGGTTATTATGGGGGATTGTTAAGGAATTATTGTTATTTTTAAGGATTTTAATTAAATTTTAAGGAAACTTCTAGTTTTTAATAATTTATAATGGGGGTTAGTATGGAAAAATGTTAAATTTAATTTATTTGATGGATTTAAATTGGTTTTTATGGGGTTTTTTGATGAAATAATGGTTTTTTTAATAAATTTTAAGGAAATTTCTGGTTTTTAATAATTTATTATGGGGTTTTGTTAAGGAAAATGTTAAATTTAATTTATTTGATGGATTTAAATTGGTTTTTATGGGGTTTTTTTAAGAATTATAGTTTTTTTAATAAATTTTAAGGAAATTTCTGGTTTTTAATAATTTATTATGGGGTTTTGTTAAGGAAAAATGTTAAATTTAATTTATTTGATGGATTTAAATTGGTTTTTATGGGGTTTTTTTAAGAATTAATGGTTTTTTTTATAAATTTTAAGGAAACTTCTAGTTTTTAATAATTTATAATGGGGGTTACTATGGAAAAATGTTAAATTTAATTTATTAGTTGGATTTAAATCGGTTATTATGGGGGATTGTTAAGGAATTATTGTTATTTTTAAGGATTTTAATTAAATTTTAAGGAAACTTCTAGTTTTTAATAATTTATAATGGGGGTTAGTATGGAAAAATGTTAAATTTAATTTATTTGATGGATTTTAAATTGGTTTTTATGGGGTTTTTTGATGAAATAATGGTTTTTTTAATAAATTTTAAGGAAATTTCTGGTTTTTTAATAATTTATTATGGGGTTTTGTTAAGGAAAAATGTTAAATTTAATTTATTTGATGGATTTAAATTGGTTTTTATGGGGTTTTTTGATGAATTAATGGTTTTTTGAATAATTTTAAGGAAATTTCTGGTTTTTAATAATTTATTATGGGGGTTTGTTAAGGAAAAATGTTAAATTTAATTTATTTGATGGATTTAAATTGGTTTTTATGGGGTTTTTTGATGAATTAATGTTTTTTGAATAAATTTTAAGGAAATTTCTGGTTTTTAATAATTTATTATGGGGTTTTGTTAAGGAAAAATGTTAAATTTAATTTATTTGATGGATTTAAATTGGTTTTTATGGGTTTTTTTTTAGAATTAATGGTTTTTTTTATAAATTTTAAGAAACTTCTAGTTTTTTAATAATTTATAATGGGGGTTACTATGGAAAAATGTTAAATTTAATTTATTAGTTGGATTTAAATCGGTTATTATGGGGGATTGTTAAGGAATTATTGTTATTTTAAGGATTTTTATTAAATTTCAAGGAAACTTCTAGTTTTTAATTATTTATAATGGGGGTTAGTATTGAAAAATGTTAAATTTAATTTATTAGTTGGATTTAAATCGGTTATTATGGGGGATTGTTAAGGAATTATTGTTATTTTTAAGGATTTTAATTAAATTTTAAGGAAACTTCTTGTTTTTAATAATTTATAATGGGGGTTAGTATGGAAAAATGTTAAATTTAATTTATTTGATGGATTTAAATTGGTTTTTATGGGGTTTTTTGATGAAATAATGGTTTTTTTAATAAATTTTAAGGAAATTTCTGGTTTTTAATAATTTATTATGGGGTTTTGTTAAGGAAAAATGTTAAATTTAATTTATTTGATGGATTTAAATTGGTTTTTATGGGGTTTTTTGATGAATTAATGGTTTTTTGAATAATTTTAAGGAAATTTCTGGTTTTTAATAATTTATTATGGGGGTTATTATGGAAAAATGTTAAATTTAATTTATTAGTTGGATTTAAATCGGTTATTATGGGGGATTGTTTAGGAATTATTGTTATTTTTAAGGATTTTTATTAAATTTTAAGGAAACTTCTAGTTTTTAATAATTTATAATGGGGGTTAGTATGGAAAAATGTTAAATTTAATTTATTTGATGGATTTAAATTGGTATTTATGGGGTTTTTTGATGCAAAAATGGTTTTTTTAATAAATTTTAAGGAAATTTCTGGTTTTTAATAATTTATTATGGGGGTTATTATGGAAAAATGTTAAATTTAATTTATTAGTTGGATTTAAATTGGTTTTTATGGGGTTTTTTTAAGAATTAATGGTTTTTTTTTATAAATTTTAAGGAAACTTCTAGTTTTTAATAATTTATAATGGGGGTTAGTATGGAAAAATGTTAAATTTAATTTATTTGATGGATTTAAATTGGTTTTTATGGGGTTTTTTGATGAATTAATGGTATTTTTAATAAATTTTAAGGAAATTTTTGGTTTTTTATAATTTATTATGGGGTTTTGTTGGGGAAAAATGTTAAATTTAATTTATTTGATGGATTTAAATTGGTTTTTATGGGGTTTTTTGATGAATTAATGGTTTTTTGAATAAATTTTAAGGAAATTTCTGGTTTTTAATAATTTATTATGGGGTTTTGTTAAGGAAAAATGTTAAATTTAATTTATTTGATGGATTTAAATTGGTTTTTATGGGGTTTTTTGATGAATTAATGGTTTTTTGAATTAATTTTAAGGAAATTTATGGTTTTTAATAAATTATTATGGGGGTTTGTTAAGGAAAAATGTTAAATTTAATTTATTTGATGGATTTAAATTGGTTTTTATGGGGTTTTTTGATGAATTAATGGTTTTTTGAATAATTTTAAGGAAATTTATGGTTTTTAATAAATTATTATGGGGTTTTGTTAAGGAAAAATGTTAAATTTAATTTATTTGATGGATTTAAATTGGTTTTTATGGGGTTTTTTTAAGAATTAATGGTTTTTTTAATAAATTTTAAGGAAATTTCTGGTTTTTAATAATTTATTATGGGGTTTTGTTAAGGAAAAATGTTAAATTTAATTTATTTGATGGATTTAAATTGGTTTTTTTGGGGTTTTTTAAGAATTAATGGTTTTTTTTATAAATTTTAAGGAAACTTCTAGTTTTTTAATAATTTATAATGGGGGTTACTATGGAAAAATGTTAAATTTAATTTATTAGTTGGATTTAAATCGGTTATTATGGGGGATTGTTAAGGAATTATTGTTATTTTTAAGGATTTTAATTAAATTTTAAGGAAACTTCTAGTTTTTAATAATTTATAATGGGGGTTAGTATGGAAAAATGTTAAATTTAATTTATTTGATGGATTTAAATTGGTTTTTATGGGGTTTTTTGATGAAATAATGGTTTTTTTAATAAATTTTAAGGAAATTTCTGGTTTTTAATAATTTATTATGGGTTTTGTTAAGGAAAAATGTTAAATTTAATTTATTTGATGGATTTAAATTGGTTTTTATGGGGTTTTTTTAAGAATTAATGGTTTTTTTAATAAATTTTAAAGAAATTTCTGGTTTTTAATAATTTATTATGGGGTTTTGTTAAGGAAAAATGTTAAATTTAATTTATTTGATGGATTTAAATTGGTTTTTATGGGGTTTTTTTAAGAATTAATGGTTTTTTTTATAAATTTTAAGGAAACTTCTAGTTTTTAATAATTTATAATGGGGGTTACTATGGAAAAATGTTAAATTTAATTTATTAGTTGCATTTAAATCGGTTATTATGGGGGATTGTTAAGGAATTATTGTTATTTTAAGGATTTTAATTAAATTTTAAGGAAACTTCTAGTTTTTAATAATTTATAATGGGGGTTAGTATGGAAAAATGTTAAATTTAATTTATTGATGGATTTAAATTGGTTTTTATGGGGTTTTTTGATGAAATAATGGTTTTTTTAATAAATTTTAAGGAAATTTCTGGTTTTTAATAATTTATTATGGGGTTTTGTTAAGGAAAAATGTTAAATTTAATTTATTTGATGGATTTAAATTGGTTTTTATGGGGTTTTTTGATGAATTAATGGTTTTTTGAATAATTTTAAGGAAATTTCTGGTTTTTAATAATTTATTATGGGGGTTTGTTAAGGAAAAATGTTAAATTTAATTTATTTGATGGATTTAAATTGGTTTTTATGGGGTTTTTTGATGAATTAATGGTTTTTTGAATAAATTTTAAGGAAATTTCTGGTTTTTAATAATTTATTATGGGGTTTTGTTAAGGAAAAATGTTAAATTTAATTTATTTGATGGATTTAAATTGGTTTTTATGGGGTTTTTTTAAGAATTAATGGTTTTTTTTATAAATTGTAAGGAAACTTCTAGTTTTTAATAATTTATAATGGGGGTTACTATGGAAAAATGTTAAATTTAATTTATTAGTTGGATTTAAATCGGTTATTATGGGGTTTTGTTAAGGAAAAATGTTAAATTTAATTTATTTGATGGATTTAAATTGGTTTTTATGGGGTTTTTTTAAGAATTAATGGTTTTTTTAATAAATTTTAAGGAAATTTCTGGTTTTTAATAATTTATTATGGGGTTTTGTTAAGGAAAAATGTTAAATTTAATTTATTTGATGGATTTAAATTGGTTTTTTTTGGGGTTTTTTTAAGAATTAATGGTTTTTTTTATAAATTTTAAGGAAACTTCTAGTTTTTAATAATTTATAATGGGGGTTACTATGGAAAAAATGTTAAATTTAATTTATTAGTTGGATTTAAATTGGTTTTTATGGGGTTTTTTTTAAGAATTAATGGTTTTTTTTATAAATTGTAAGGAAACTTCTAGTTTTTAATAATTTATAATGGGGGTTACTATGGAAAAATGTTAAATTTAATTTATTAGTTGGATTTAAATCGGTTATTATGGGGTTTTGTTAAGGAAAAATGTTAAATTTAATTTATTTGATGGATTTAAATTGGTTTTTATGGGGTTTTTTTAAGAATTAATGGTTTTTTTAATAAATTTTAAGGAAATTTCTGGTTTTTAATAATTTATTATGGGGTTTTGTTAAGGAAAAATGTTAAATTTAATTTATTTGATGGATTTAAATTGGTTTTTATGGGGTTTTTTTAAGAATTAATGGTTTTTTTTATAAATTTTAAGGAAACTTCTAGTTTTTAATAATTTATAATGGGGGTTACTATGGAAAAATGTTAAATTTAATTTATTAGTTGGATTTAAATCGGTTATTATGGGGGATTGTTAAGGAATTATTGTTATTTTTAAGGATTTTAATTAAATTTTAAGGAAACTTCTAGTTTTTAATAATTTATAATGGGGGTTAGTATGGAAAAATGTTAAATTTAATTTATTTGATGGATTTAAATTGGTTTTTATGGGGTTTTTTGATGAAATAATGGTTTTTTTAATAAATTTTAAGGAAATTTCTGGTTTTTAATAATTTATTATGGGGTTTTGTTAAGGAAAAATGTTAAATTTAATTTATTTGATGGATTTAAATTGGTTTTTATGGGGTTTTTTTAAGAATTATAGGTTTTTTTAATAAATTTTAAGGAAATTTCTGGTTTTTAATAATTTATTATGGGGTTTTGTTAAGGAATAATGTTAAATTTAATTTATTTGATGGATTTAAATTGGTTTTTATGGGGTTTTTTTAAGAATTAATGGTTTTTTTTATAAATTTTAAGGAAACTTCTAGTTTTTAATAATTTATAATGGGGGTTACTATGGAAAAATGTTAAATTTAATTTATTAGTTGGATTTAAATCGGTTATTATGGGGGATTGTTAAGGAATTATTGTTATTTTTAAGGATTTTAATTAAATTTTAAGGAAACTTCTAGTTTTTAATAATTTATAATGGGGGTTAGTATGGAAAAATGTTAAATTTAATTTATTTGATGGATTTAAATTGGTTTTTATGGGGTTTTTTGATGAAATAATGGTTTTTTTAATAAATATTAAGGAAATTTCTGGTTTTTAATAATTTATTATGGGGTTTTGTTAAGGAAAAATGTTAAATTTAATTTATTTGATGGATTTAAATTGGTTTTTATGGGGTTTTTTGATGAATTAATGGTTTTTTGAATAATTTTAAGGAAATTTCTGGTTTTTAATAATTTATTATGGGGGTTTGTTAAGGAAAAATGTTAAATTTAATTTATTTGATGGATTTAAATTGGTTTTTATGGGGTTTTTTTGATGAATTAATGGTTTTTTGAATAAATTTTAAGGAAATTTCTGGTTTTTAATAATTTATTATGGGGTTTTGTTAAGGAAAAATGTTAAATTTAATTTATTTGATGGATTTAAATTGGTTTTTATGGGTTTTTTTTAAGAATTAATGGTTTTTTTTATAAATTTTAAGGAAACTTCTAGTTTTTAATAATTTATAATGGGGGTTACTATGGAAAAATGTTAAATTTAATTTATTAGTTGGATTTAAATCGGTTATTATGGGGGATTGTTAAGGAATTATTGTTATTTTAAGGATTTTTATTAAATTTCAAGGAAACTTCTAGTTTTTAATTATTTATAATGGGGGTTAGTATTGAAAAATGTTAAATTTAATTTATTAGTTGGATTTAAATCGGTTATTATGGGGGATTGTTAAGGAATTATTGTTATTTTTAAGGATTTTAATTAAATTTTAAGGAAACTTCTAGTTTTTAATAATTTATAATGGGGGTTAGTATGGAAAAATGTTAAATTTAATTTATTTGATGGATTTAAATTGGTTTTTATGGGGTTTTTTGATGAAATAATGGTTTTTTTAATAAATTTTAAGGAAATTTCTGGTTTTTAATTATTTATTATGGGGTTTTGTTAAGGAAAAATGTTAAATTTAATTTATTTGATGGATTTAAATTGGTTTTTATGGGGTTTTTTGATGAATTAATGGTTTTTTGAATAATTTTAAGGAAATTTCTGGTTTTTAATAATTTATTATGGGGGTTTGTTAAGGAAAAATGTTAAATTTAATTTATTTGATGGATTTAAATTGGTTTTTATGGGGTTTTTTGATGAATTAATGGTTTTTTGAATAAATTTTAAGGAAATTTCTGGTTTTTAATAATTTATTATGGGGTTTTGTTAAGGAAAAATGTTAAATTTAATTTATTTGATGTATTTAAATTGGTTTTTATGGGGTTTTTTTAAGAATTAATGGTTTTTTTTTATAAATTTTAAGGAAACTTCTAGTTTTTAATAATTTATAATGGGGGTTACTATGGAAAAATGTTAAATTTAATTTATTAGTTGGATTTAAATTGGTTTTTTATGGGGTTTTTTTAAGAATTAATGGTTTTTTTTATAAATTTTAAGGAAACTTCTAGTTTTTAATAATTTATAATGGGGGTTAGTATGGAAAAATGTTAAATTTAATTTATTTGATGGATTTAAATTGGTTTTTATGGGGTTTTTTGATGAATTAATGGTATTTTTAATAAATTTTAAGGAAATTTTTGGTTTTTTATAATTTATTATGGGGTTTTGTTGGGGAAAAATGTTAAATTTAATTTATTTGATGGATTTAAATTGGTTTTTATGGGGTTTTTTGATGAATTAATGGTTTTTTGAATAAATTTTAAGGAAATTTCTGGTTTTTAATAATTTATTATGGGGTTTTGTTAAGGAAAAATGTTAAATTTAATTTATTTGATGGATTTAAATTGGTTTTTATGGGGTTTTTTGATGAATTAATGGTTTTTTGAATAATTTTAAGGAAATTTATGGTTTTTAATAAATTATTATGGGGGTTTGTTAAGGAAAAATGTTAAATTTAATTTATTTGATGGATTTAAATTGGTTTTTATTGGGTTTTTTTAAGAATTAATGGTTTTTTTTATAAATTTTAAGGAAACTTCTAGTTTTTAATAATTTATAATGGGGGTTACTATGGAAAAATGTTAAATTTAATTTATTAGTTGGATTTAAATTGGTTTTTATGGGGTTTTTTTAAGAATTAATGGTTTTTTTTATAAATTTTAAGGAAACTTCTAGTTTTTAATAATTTATAATGGGGGTTACTATGGAAAAATGTTAAATTTAATTTATTAGTTGGATTTAAATCGGTTATTATGGGGTTTTGTTAAGGAAAAATGTTAAATTTAATTTATTTGATGGATTTAAATTGGTTTTTATGGGGTTTTTTTAAGAATTATAGGTTTTTTTAATAAATTTTAAGGAAATTTCTGGTTTTTAATAATTTATTATGGGGTTTTGTTAAGGAAAAATGTTAAATTTAATTTATTTGATGGATTTAAATTGGTTTTTATGGGGTTTTTTTAAGAATTAATGGTTTTTTTTATAAATTTTAAGGAAACTTCTAGTTTTTAATAATTTATAATGGGGGTTACTATGGAAAAATGTTAAATTTAATTTATTAGTTGGATTTAAATCGGTTATTATGGGGGATTGTTAAGGAATTATTGTTATTTTAAGGATTTTTATTAAATTTCAAGGAAACTTCTAGTTTTTAATTATTTATAATGGGGGTTAGTATTGAAAAATGTTAAATTTAATTTATTAGTTGGATTTAAATCGGTTATTATGGGGGATTGTTAAGGAATTATTGTTATTTTTAAGGATTTTAATTAAATTTTAAGGAAACTTCTAGTTTTTAATAATTTATAATGGGGGTTAGTATGGAAAAATGTTAAATTTAATTTATTTGATGGATTTAAATTGGTTTTTATGGGGTTTTTTGATGAAATAATGGTTTTTTTAATAAATTTTAAGGAAATTTCTGGTTTTTAATTATTTATTATGGGGTTTTGTTAAGGAAAAATGTTAAATTTAATTTATTTGATGGATTTAAATTGGTTTTTATGGGGTTTTTTGATGAATTAATGGTTTTTTGAATAATTTTAAGGAAATTTCTGGTTTTTAATAATTTATTATGGGGGTTTGTTAAGGAAAAATGTTAAATTTAATTTATTTGATGGATTTAAATTGGTTTTTATGGGGTTTTTTGATGAATTAATGGTTTTTTGAATAAATTTTAAGGAAATTTCTGGTTTTTAATAATTTATTATGGGGTTTTGTTAAGGAAAAATGTTAAATTTAATTTATTTGATGTATTTAAATTGGTTTTTATGGGGTTTTTTTAAGAATTAATGGTTTTTTTTATAAATTTTAAGGAAACTTCTAGTTTTTAATAATTTATAATGGGGGTTAGTATGGAAAAATGTTAAATTTAATTTATTTGATGGATTTAAATTGGTTTTTATGGGGTTTTTTGATGAATTAATGGTATTTTTAATAAATTTTAAGGAAATTTTTGGTTTTTTATAATTTACTATGGGGTTTTGTTGGGGAAAAATGTTAAATTTAATGTATTTGATGGATTTAAATTGGTTTTTATGGGGTTTTTTGATGAATTAATAGTTTTTTGAATAAATTTTAAGGAAATTTCTGGTTTTTAATAATTTATTATGGGGTTTTGTTAAGGAAAAATGTTAAATTTAATTTATTTGATGGATTTAAATTGGTTTTTATGGGGTTTTTTGATGAATTAATGGTTTTTTGAATAATTTTAAGGAAATTTATGGTTTTTAATAAATTATTATGGGGGTTTGTTAAGGAAAAATGTTAAATTTAATTTATTTGATGGATTTAAATTGGTTTTTATTGGGTTTTTTTAAGAATTAATGGTTTTTTTTATAAATTTTAAGGAAACTTCTAGTTTTTAATAATTTATAATGGGGGTTACTATGGAAAAATGTTAAATTTAATTTATTAGTTGGATTTAAATTGGTTTTTATGGGGTTTTTTTAAGAATTAATGGTTTTTTTTTATAAATTTTAAGGAAACTTCTAGTTTTTAATAATTTATAATGGGGGTTACTATGGAAAAATGTTAAATTTAATTTATTAGTTGGATTTAAATCGGTTATTATGGGGTTTTGTTAAGGAAAAATGTTAAATTTAATTTATTTGATGGATTTAAATTGGTTTTTATGGGGTTTTTTTAAGAATTATAGGTTTTTTTAATAAATTTTAAGGAAATTTCTGGTTTTTAATAATTTATTATGGGGTTTTGTTAAGGAAAAATGTTAAATTTAATTTATTTGATGGATTTAAATTGGTTTTTATGGGGTTTTTTTAAGAATTAATGGTTTTTTTTATAAATTTTAAGGAAACTTCTAGTTTTTAATAATTTATAATGGGGGTTACTATGGAAAAATGTTAAATTTAATTTATTAGTTGGATTTAAATCGGTTATTATGGGGGATTGTTAAGGAATTATTGTTATTTTAAGGATTTTTATTAAATTTCAAGGAAACTTCTAGTTTTTAATTATTTATAATGGGGGTTACTATGGAAAAATGTTAAATTTAATTTATTAGTTGGATTTAAATCGGTTATTATGGGGGATTGTTAAGGAATTATTGTTATTTTTAAGGATTTTAATTAAATTTTAAGGAAACTTCTAGTTTTTAATAATTTATAATGGGGGTTAGTATGGAAAAATGTTAAATTTAATTTATTTGATGGATTTAAATTGGTTTTTATGGGGTTTTTTGATGAATTAATGGTTTTTTGAATAAATTTTAAGGAAATTTCTGGTTTTTAATAATTTATTATGGGGTTTTGTTAAGGAAAAATGTTAAATTTAATTTATTTGATGGATTTAAATTGGTTTTTATGGGGTTTTTTGATGAATTAATGGTTTTTTGAATAATTTTAAGGAAATTTATGGTTTTTAATAAATTATTATGGGGGTTTGTTAAGGAAAAATGTTAAATTTAATTTATTTGATGGATTTAAATTGGTTTTTATTGGGTTTTTTTAAGAATTAATGGTTTTTTTTATAAATTTTAAGGAAACTTCTAGTTTTTAATAATTTATAATGGGGGTTACTATGGAAAAATGTTAAATTTAATTTATTAGTTGGATTTAAATTGGTTTTTATGGGGTTTTTTTAAGAATTAATGGTTTTTTTTATAAATTTTAAGGAAACTTCTAGTTTTTAATAATTTATAATGGGGGTTACTATGGAAAAATGTTAAATTTAATTTATTAGTTGGATTTAAATCGGTTATTATGGGGTTTTGTTAAGGAAAAATGTTAAATTTAATTTATTTGATGGATTTAAATTGGTTTTTATGGGGTTTTTTTAAGAATTATAGGTTTTTTTTAATAAATTTTAAGGAAATTTCTGGTTTTTAATAATTTATTATGGGGTTTTGTTAAGGAAAAATGTTAAATTTAATTTATTTGATGGATTTAAATTGGTTTTTATGGGGTTTTTTTAAGAATTAATGGTTTTTTTTTATAAATTTTAAGGAAACTTCTAGTTTTTAATAATTTATAATGGGGGTTACTATGGAAAAATGTTAAATTTAATTTATTAGTTGGATTTAAATCGGTTATTATGGGGGATTGTTAAGGAATTATTGTTATTTTAAGGATTTTTATTAAATTTCAAGGAAACTTCTAGTTTTTAATTATTTATAATGGGGGTTAGTATTGAAAAATGTTAAATTTAATTTATTAGTTGGATTTAAATCGGTTATTATGGGGGATTGTTAAGGAATTATTGTTATTTTTAAGGATTTTAATTAAATTTTAAGGAAACTTCTAGTTTTTAATAATTTATAATGGGGGTTAGTATGGAAAAATGTTAAATTTAATTTATTTGATGGATTTAAATTGGTTTTTATGGGGTTTTTTGATGAAATAATGGTTTTTTTAATAAATTTTAAGGAAATTTCTGGTTTTTAATTATTTATTATGGGGTTTTGTTAAGGAAAAATGTTAAATTTAATTTATTTGATGGATTTAAATTGGTTTTTATGGGGTTTTTTGATGAATTAATGGTTTTTTGAATAATTTTAAGGAAATTTCTGGTTTTTAATAATTTATTATGGGGGTTTGTTAAGGAAAAATGTTAAATTTAATTTATTTGATGGATTTAAATTGGTTTTTATGGGGTTTTTTGATGAATTAATGGTTTTTTGAATAAATTTTAAGGAAATTTCTGGTTTTTAATAATTTATTATGGGGTTTTGTTAAGGAAAAATGTTAAATTTAATTTATTTGATGTATTTAAATTGGTTTTTATGGGGTTTTTTTTAAGAATTAATGGTTTTTTTTATAAATTTTAAGGAAACTTCTAGTTTTTAATAATTTATAATGGGGGTTAGTATGGAAAAATGTTAAATTTAATTTATTTGATGGATTTAAATTGGTTTTTATGGGGTTTTTTGATGAATTAATGGTATTTTTAATAAATTTTAAGGAAATTTTTGGTTTTTTATAATTTACTATGGGGTTTTGTTGGGGAAAAATGTTAAATTTAATGTATTTGATGGATTTAAATTGGTTTTTATGGGGTTTTTTGATGAATTAATGGTTTTTTGAATAAATTTTAAGGAAATTTCTGGTTTTTAATAATTTATTATGGGGTTTTGTTAAGGAAAAATGTTAAATTTAATTTATTTGATGGATTTAAATTGGTTTTTATGGGGTTTTTTGATGAATTAATGGTTTTTTGAATAATTTTAAGGAAATTTATGGTTTTTAATAAATTATTATGGGGGTTTGTTAAGGAAAAATGTTAAATTTAATTTATTTGATGGATTTAAATTGGTTTTTATTGGGTTTTTTTAAGAATTAATGGTTTTTTTTATAAATTTTAAGGAAACTTCTAGTTTTTAATAATTTATAATGGGGGTTACTATGGAAAAATGTTAAATTTAATTTATTAGTTGGATTTAAATTGGTTTTTATGGGTTTTTTTAAGAATTAATGGTTTTTTTTTATAAATTTTAAGGAAACTTCTAGTTTTTAATAATTTATAATGGGGGTTACTATGGAAAAATGTTAAATTTAATTTATTAGTTGGATTTAAATCGGTTATTATGGGGTTTTGTTAAGGAAAAATGTTAAATTTAATTTATTTGATGGATTTAAATTGGTTTTTATGGGGTTTTTTTAAGAATTATAGGTTTTTTTAATAAATTTTAAGGAAATTTCTGGTTTTTAATAATTTATTATGGGGTTTTGTTAAGGAAAAATGTTAAATTTAATTTATTTGATGGATTTAAATTGGTTTTTATGGGGTTTTTTTAAGAATTAATGGTTTTTTTTATAAATTTTAAGGAAACTTCTAGTTTTTAATAATTTATAATGGGGGTTACTATGGAAAAATGTTAAATTTAATTTATTAGTTGGATTTAAATCGGTTATTATGGGGGATTGTTAAGGAATTATTGTTATTTTAAGGATTTTTATTAAATTTCAAGGAAACTTCTAGTTTTTAATTATTTATAATGGGGGTTACTATGGAAAAATGTTAAATTTAATTTATTAGTTGGATTTAAATCGGTTATTATGGGGGATTGTTAAGGAATTATTGTTATTTTTAAGGATTTTAATTAAATTTTAAGGAAACTTCTAGTTTTTAATAATTTATAATGGGGGTTAGTATGGAAAAATGTTAAATTTAATTTATTTGATGGATTTAAATTGGTTTTTATGGGGTTTTTTGATGAAATAATGGTTTTTTTAATAAATTTTAAGGAAATTTCTGGTTTTTAATAATTTATTATGGGGTTTTGTTAAGGAAAAATGTTAAATTTAATTTATTTGATGGATTTAAATTGGTTTTTATGGGGTTTTTTTAAGAATTAATGGTTTTTTTTAATAAATTTTAAGGAAATTTCTGGTTTTTAATAATTTATTATGGAGTTTTGTTAAGGAAAAATGTTAAATTTAAATTTATTTGATGGATTTAAATTGGTTTTTATGGGGTTTTTTTAAGAATTAATGGTTTTTTTTATAAATTTTAAGGAAACTTCTAGTTTTTAATAATTTATAATGGGGGTTACTATGGAAAAATGTTAAATTTAATTTATTAGTTGGATTTAAATCGGTTATTATGGGGGATTGTTAAGGAATTATTGTTATTTTTAAGGATTTTAATTAAATTTTAAGGAAACTTCTAGTTTTTAATAATTTATAATGGGGGTTAGTATGGAAAAATGTTAAATTTAATTTATTTGATGGATTTAAATTGGTTTTTATGGGGTTTTTTGATGAAATAATGGTTTTTTTAATAAATTTTAAGGAAATTTCTGGTTTTTAATAATTTATTATGGGGTTTTGTTAAGGAAAAATGTTAAATTTAATTTATTTGATGGATTTAAATTGGTTTTTATGGGGTTTTTTGATGAATTAATGGTTTTTTGAATAATTTTAAGGAAATTTCTGGTTTTTAATAATTTATTATGGGGGTTTGTTAAGGAAAAATGTTAAATTTAATTTATTTGATGGATTTAAATTGGTTTTTATGGGGTTTTTTGATGAATTAATGGTTTTTTGAATAAATTTTAAGGAAATTTCTGGTTTTTAATAATTTATTATGGGGTTTTGTTAAGGAAAAATGTTAAATTTAATTTATTTGATGGATTTAAATTGGTTTTTATGGGGTTTTTTGATGAATTAATGGTTTTTTGAATAAATATTAAGGAAATTTCTGGTTTTTAATAATTTATTATGGGGTTTTGTTAAGGAAAAATGTTAAATTTAATTTATTTGATGGATTTAAATTGGTTTTTATGGGGTTTTTTTAAGAATTAATGGTTTTTTTTATAAATTTTAAGGAAACTTCTAGTTTTTAATAATTTATAATGGGGGTTACAATGGAAAAATGTTAAATTTAATTTATTAGTTGGATTTAAATCGGTTATTATGGGGGATTGTTAAGGAATTATTGTTATTTTAAGGATTTTTATTAAATTTCAAGGAAACTTCTAGTTTTTAATTATTTATAATGGGGGTTAGTATTGAAAAATGTTAAATTTAATTTATTAGTTGGATTTAAATCGGTTATTATGGGGGATTGTTAAGGAATTATTGTTATTTTTAAGGATTTTAATTAAATTTTAAGGAAACTTCTAGTATTTAATAATTTATAATGGGGGTTAGTATGGAAAAATGTTAAATTTAATTTATTTGATGGATTTAAATTGGTTTTTATGGGGTTTTTTGATGAAATAATGGTTTTTTTAATAAATTTTAAGGAAATTTCTGGTTTTTAATAATTTATTATGGGGTTTTGTTAAGGAAAAATGTTAAATTTAATTTATTTGATGGATTTAAATTGGTTTTTATGGGGTTTTTTGATGAATTAATGGTTTTTTGAATAATTTTAAGGAAATTTCTGGTTTTTAATAATTTATTATGGGGGTTTGTTAAGGAAAAATGTTAAATTTAATTTATTTGATGGATTTAAATTGGTTTTTATGGGGTTTTTTGATGAATTAATGGTTTTTTGAATAAATTTTAAGGAAATTTCTGGTTTTTAATAATTTATTATGGGGTTTTGTTAAGGAAAAATGTTAAATTTAATTTATTTGATGGATTTAAATTGGTTTTTATGGGTTTTTTTTAAGAATTAATGGTTTTTTTTATAAATTTTAAGGAAACTTCTAGTTTTTAATAATTTATAATGGGGGTTACTATGGAAAAATGTTAAATTTAATTTATTTGATGGATTTAAATTGGTTTTTATGGGGTTTTTTGATGAATTAATGGTTTTTTTTATAAATTTTAAGGAAACTTCTAGTTTTTAATAATTTATAATGGGGGTTATTATGGAAAAATGTTAAATTTAATTTATTAGTTGGATTTAAATCGGTTATTATAGGGGATTGTTTAGGAATTATTGTTATTTTTAAGGATTTTTATTAAATTTTAAGGAAACTTCTAGTTTTTAATAATTTATAATGGGGGTTAGTATGGAAAAATGTTAAATTTAATTTATTTGATGGATTTAAATTGGTATTTATGGGGTTTTTTGATGCAAAAATGGTTTTTTTTAATAAATTTTAAGGAAATTTCTGGTTTTTAATAATTTATTATGGGGGTTAGTATAGAAAAATGTTAAATTTAATTTATTAGTTGGATTTAAATCGGTTATTATGGGGGATTGTTAAGGAATTATTGTTATTTTTAAGGATTTTTATTAAATTTTAAGGAAACTTCTAGTTTTTAATAATTTATAATGGGGGTTAGTATGGAAAAATGTTAAATTTAATTTATTTGATGGATTTAAATTGGTTTTTATGGGGTTTTTTGATGAATTAATGGTTTTTTGAATAAATTTTAAGGAAATTTCTGGTTTTTAATAATTTATTATGGGGTTTTGTTAAGGAAAAATGTTAAATTTAATTTATTTGATGGATTTAAATTGGTTTTTATGGGGTTTTTTGATGAATTAATGGTTTTTTGAATAATTTTAAGGAAATTTCTGGTTTTTAATAATTTATTATGGGGGTTTGTTAAGGAAAAATGTTAAATTTAATTTATTTGATGGATTTAAATTGGTTTTTATGGGGTTTTTTGATGAATTAATGGTTTTTTGAATAAATTTTAAGGAAATTTCTGGTTTTTAATAATTTATTATGGGGTTTTGTTAAGGAAAAATGTTAAATTTAATTTATTTGATGGATTTAAATTGGTTTTTTATGGGGTTTTTTGATGAATTAATGGTTTTTTGAATAAATTTTAAGGAAATTTCTGGTTTTTAATAATTTATTATGGGGTTTTGTTAAGGAAAAATGTTAAATTTAATTTATTTGATGGATTTAAATTGGTTTTTATGGGGTTTTTTTAAGAATTAATGGTTTTTTTTATAAATTTTAAGGAAACTTCTAGTTTTTAATAATTTATAATGGGGGTTACTATGGAAAAATGTTAAATTTAATTTATTAGTTGGATTTAAATCGGTTATTATGGGGGATTGTTAAGGAATTATTGTTATTTTAAGGATTTTTATTAAATTTCAAGGAAACTTCTAGTTTTTAATTATTTATAATGGGGGTTAGTATTGAAAAATGTTAAATTTAATTTATTAGTTGGATTTAAATCGGTTATTATGGGGGATTGTTAAGGAATTATTGTTATTTTTAAGGATTTTAATTAAATTTTAAGGAAACTTCTAGTTTTTAATAATTTATAATGGGGGTTAGTATGGAAAAATGTTAAATTTAATTTATTTGATGGATTTAAATTGGTTTTTATGGGGTTTTTTGATGAAATAATGGTTTTTTTAATAAATTTTAAGGAAATTTCTGGTTTTTAATAATTTATTATGGGGTTTTGTTAAGGAAAAATGTTAAATTTAATTTATTTGATGGATTTAAATTGGTTTTTATGGGGTTTTTTGATGAATTAATGGTTTTTTGAATAATTTTAAGGAAATTTCTGGTTTTTAATAATTTATTATGGGGGTTTGTTAAGGAAAAATGTTAAATTTAATTTATTTGATGGATTTAAATTGGTTTTTATGGGGTTTTTTGATGAATTAATGGTTTTTTGAATAAATTTTAAGGAAATTTCTGGTTTTTAATAATTTATTATGGGGTTTTGTTAAGGAAAAATGTTAAATTTAATTTATTTGATGGATTTAAATTGGTTTTTATGGGGTTTTTTGATGAATTAATGGTTTTTTGAATAAATTTTAAGGAAATTTCTGGTTTTTAATAATTTATTATGGGGTTTTGTTAAGGAAAAATGTTAAATTTAATTTATTTGATGGATTTAAATTGGTTTTTATGGGGTTTTTTGATGAATTAATGGTTTTTTGAATAAATTTTAAGGAAATTTCTGGTTTTTAATAATTTATTATGGGGTTTTGTTAAGGAAAAATGTTAAATTTAATTTATTTGATGGATTTAAATTGGTTTTTATGGGGTTTTTTTAAGAATTAATGGTTTTTTTTTATAAATTTTAAGGAAACTTCTAGTTTTTAATAATTTATAATGGGGGTTACTATGGAAAAATGTTAAATTTAATTTATTAGTTGGATTTAAATCGGTTATTATGGGGGATTGTTAAGGAATTATTGTTATTTTAAGGATTTTTATTAAATTTCAAGGAAACTTCTAGTTTTTAATTATTTATAATGGGGGTTAGTATTGAAAAATGTTAAATTTAATTTATTAGTTGGATTTAAATCGGTTATTATGGGGGATTGTTAAGGAATTATTGTTATTTTTAAGGATTTTAATTAAATTTTAAGGAAACTTCTAGTTTTTAATAATTTATAATGGGGGTTAGTATGGAAAAATGTTAAATTTAATTTATTTGATGGATTTAAATTGGTTTTTATGGGGTTTTTTGATGAAATAATGGTTTTTTTAATAAATTTTAAGGAAATTTCTGGTTTTTAATAATTTATTATGGGGTTTTGTTAAGGAAAAATGTTAATTTTAATTTATTTGATGGATTTAAATTGGTTTTTATGGGGTTTTTTGATGAATTAATGGTTTTTTGAATAATTTTAAGGAAATTTCTGGTTTTTAATAATTTATTATGGGGGTTTGTTAAGGAAAAATGTTAAATTTAATTTATTTGATGGATTTAAATTGGTTTTTATGGGGTTTTTTGATGAATTAATGGTTTTTTGAATAAATTTTAAGGAAATTTCTGGTTTTTAATAATTTATTATGGGGTTTTGTTAAGGAAAAATGTTAAATTTAATTTATTTGATGGATTTAAATTGGTTTTTATGGGGTTTTTTGATGAATTAATGGTTTTTTGAATAAATTTTAAGGAAATTTCTAGTTTTTAATAATTTATTATGGGGTTTTGTTAAGGAAAAATGTTAAATTTAATTTATTTGATGGATTTAAATTGGTTTTTATGGGGTTTTTTTAAGAATTAATGGTTTTTTTTATAAATTTTAAGGAAACTTCTAGTTTTTAATAATTTATAATGGGGGTTACTATGGAAAAATGTTAAATTTAATTTATTTGATGGATTTAAATTGGTTTTTATGGGGTTTTTTGATGAATTAATGGTTTTTTTTTATAAATTTTAAGGAAACTTCTAGTTTTTAATAATTTATAATGGGGGTTATTATGGAAAAATGTTAAATTTAATTTATTAGTTGGATTTAAATCGGTTATTATAGGGGATTGTTTAGGAATTATTGTTATTTTTAAGGATTTTTATTAAATTTTAAGGAAACTTCTAGTTTTTAATAATTTATAATGGGGGTTAGTATGGAAAAATGTTAAATTTAATTTATTTGATGGATTTAAATTGGTATTTATGGGGTTTTTTGATGCAAAAATGGTTTTTTTAATAAATTTTAAGGAAATTTCTGGTTTTTAATAATTTATTATGGGGTTTTGTTAAGGAAAAATGTTAAATTTAATTTATTTGATGGATTTAAATTGGTTTTTATGGGGTTTTTTTAAGAATTAATGGTTTTTTTTTATAAATTTTAAGGAAACTTCTAGTTTTTAATAATTTATAATGGGGGTTACTATGGAAAAATGTTAAATTTAATTTATTAGTTGGATTTAAATCGGTTATTATGGGGGATTGTTAAGGAATTATTGTTATTTTAAGGATTTTTATTAAATTTCAAGGAAACTTCTAGTTTTTAATTATTTATAATGGGGGTTAGTATTGAAAAATGTTAAATTTAATTTATTAGTTGGATTTAAATCGGTTATTATGGGGGATTGTTAAGGAATTATTGTTATTTTTAAGGATTTTAATTAAATTTTAAGGAAACTTCTAGTTTTTAATAATTTATAATGGGGGTTAGTATGGAAAAATGTTAAATTTAATTTATTTGATGGATTTAAATTGGTTTTTATGGGGTTTTTTGATGAAATAATGGTTTTTTTAATAAATTTTAAGGAAATTTCTGGTTTTTAATAATTTATTATGGGGTTTTGTTAAGGAAAAATGTTAAATTTAATTTATTTGATGGATTTAAATTGGTTTTTATGGGGTTTTTTGATGAATTAATGGTTTTTTGAATAATTTTAAGGAAATTTCTGGTTTTTAATAATTTATTATGGGGGTTTGTTAAGGAAAAATGTTAAATTTAATTTATTTGATGGATTTAAATTGGTTTTTATGGGGTTTTTTTGATGAATTAATGGTTTTTTGAATAAATTTTAAGGAAATTTCTGGTTTTTAATAATTTATTATGGGGTTTTGTTAAGGAAAAATGTTAAATTTAATTTATTTGATGGATTTAAATTGGTTTTTATGGGGTTTTTTGATGAATTAATGGTTTTTTGAATAAATTTTAAGGAAATTTCTAGTTTTTAATAATTTATTATGGGGTTTTGTTAAGGAAAAATGTTAAATTTAATTTATTTGATGGATTTAAATTGGTTTTTATGGGGTTTTTTTAAGAATTAATGGTTTTTTTTATAAATTTTAAGGAAACTTCTAGTTTTTAATAATTTATAATGGGGGTTACTATGGAAAAATGTTAAATTTAATTTATTTGATGGATTTAAATTGGTTTTTATGGGGTTTTTTGATGAATTAATGGTTTTTTTTATAAATTTTAAGGAAACTTCTAGTTTTTAATAATTTATAATGGGGGTTATTATGGAAAAATGTTAAATTTAATTTATTAGTTGGATTTAAATCGGTTATTATAGGGGATTGTTTAGGAATTATTGTTATTTTTAAGGATTTTTATTAAATTTTAAGGAAACTTCTAGTTTTTAATAATTTATAATGGGGGTTAGTATGGAAAAAATGTTAAATTTAATTTATTTGATGGATTTAAATTGGTATTTATGGGGTTTTTTGATGCAAAAATGGTTTTTTTTAATAAATTTTAAGGAAATTTCTGGTTTTTAATAATTTATTATGGGGGTTAGTATAGAAAAATGTTAAATTTAATTTATTAGTTGGATTTAAATCGGTTATTATGGGGGATTGTTAAGGAATTATTGTTATTTTTAAGGATTTTTATTAAATTTTAAGGAAACTTCTAGTTTTTAATAATTTATAATGGGGGTTAGTATGGAAAAATGTTAAATTTAATTTATTTGATGGATTTAAATTGGTTTTTATGGGGTTTTTTGATGAATTAATGGTATTTTTAATAAATTTTAAGGAAATTTCTGGTTTTTAATAATTTATTATGGGGTTTTGTTAAGGAAAAATGTTAAATTTAATTTATTTGATGGATTTAAATTGGTTTTTATGGGGTTTTTTGATGAATTAATGGTTTTTTGAATAAATTTTAAGGAAATTTCTGGTTTTTAATAATTTATTATGGGGTTTTGTTAAGGAAAAATGTTAAATTTAATTTATTTGATGGATTTAAATTGGTTTTTATGGGGTTTTTTTTAAGAATTAATGGTTTTTTTTTATAAATTTTAAGGAAACTTCTAGTTTTTAATAATTTATAATGGGGGTTACTATGGAAAAATGTTAAATTTAATTTATTTGATGGATTTAAATTGGTTTTTATGGGGTTTTTTGATGAATTAATGGTTTTTTTTTATAAATTTTAAGGAAACTTCTAGTTTTTAATAATTTATAATGGGGGTTATTATGGAAAAATGTTAAATTTAATTTATTAGTTGGATTTAAATCGGTTATTATAGGGGATTGTTTAGGAATTATTGTTATTTTTAAGGATTTTTATTAAATTTTAAGGAAACTTCTAGTTTTTAATAATTTATAATGGGGGTTAGTATGGAAAAATGTTAAATTTAATTTATTTGATGGATTTAAATTGGTTATTATGGGGGATTGTTAAGGAATTATTGTTATTTTAAGGATTTTTATTAAATTTCAAGGAAACTTCTAGTTTTTAATTATTTGTAATGGGGGTTAGTATTGAAAAATGTTAAATTTAATTTATTAGTTGGATTTAAATCGGTTATTATGGGGGATTGTTAAGGAATTATTGTTATTTTTAAGGATTTTAATTAAATTTTAAGGAAACTTCTTGTTTTTAATAATTTATAATGGGGGTTAGTATGGAAAAATGTTAAATTTAATTTATTTGATGGATTTAAATTGGTTTTTATGGGGTTTTTTGATGAAATAATGGTTTTTTTAATAAATTTTAAGGAAATTTCTGGTTTTTAATAATTTATTATGGGGTTTTGTTAAGGAAAAATGTTAAATTTAATTTATTTGATGGATTTAAATTGGTTTTTATGGGGTTTTTTGATGAATTAATGGTTTTTTGAATAATTTTAAGGAAATTTCTGGTTTTTAATAATTTATTATGGGGGTTATTATGGAAAAATGTTAAATTTAATTTATTAGTTGGATTTAAATCGGTTATTATGGGGGATTGTTTAGGAATTATTGTTATTTTTAAGGATTTTTATTAAATTTTAAGGAAACTTCTAGTTTTTATTAATTTATAATGGGGGTTAGTATGGAAAAATGTAAAATTTAATTTATTTGATGGATTTAAATTGGTATTTATGGGGTTTTTTGATGCAAAAATGGTTTTTTTAATAAATTTTAAGGAAATTTCTGGTTTTTAATAATTTATTATGGGGGTTAGTATAGAAAAATGTTAAATTTAATTTATTAGTTGGATTTAAATCGGTTATTATGGGGTTTTTTGATGAAATAATGGTTTTTTTTAAAAAATTTTAAGGAAATTTCTGGTTTTTAATAATTAATAATGGGGGTTACTATGGAAAAATGTTAAATTTAATTTATTAGTTGGATTTAAATTGGTTTTTATGGGGTTTTTTTAAGAATTAATGGTTTTTTTTTATAAATTTTAAGGAAACTTCTAGTTTTTAATAATTTATAATGGGGGTTAGTATGGAAAAATGTTAAATTTAATTTATTTGATGGATTTAAATTGGTTTTTATGGGGTTTTTTGATGAATTAATGGTATTTTTAATAAATTTTAAGGAAATTTTTGGTTTTTTATAATTTATTATGGGGTTTTGTTGGGGAAAAATGTTAAATTTAATTTATTTGATGGATTTAAATTGGTTTTTATGGGGTTTTTTTGATGAATTAATGGTTTTTTGAATAAATTTTAAGGAAATTTCTGGTTTTTAATAATTTATTATGGGGTTTTGTTAAGGAAAAATGTTAAATTTAATTTATTTGATGGATTTAAATTGGTTTTTATGGGGTTTTTTGATGAATTAATGGTTTTTTGAATAATTTTAAGGAAATTTATGGTTTTTAATAAATTATTATGGGGGTTTGTTAAGGAAAAATGTTAAATTTAATTTATTTGATGGATTTAAATTGGTTTTTATTGGGTTTTTTTAAGAATTAATGGTTTTTTTTTATAAATTTTAAGGAAACTTCTAGTTTTTAATAATTTATAATGGGGGTTACTATGGAAAAATGTTAAATTCAATTTATTAGTTGGATTTAAATTGGTTTTTATGGGGTTTTTTTAAGAATAAATGTTTTTTTTTATAAATTTTAAGGAAACTTCTAGTTTTTAATAATTTATAATGGGGGTTACTATGGAAAAATGTTAAATTTAATTTATTTGATGGATTTAAATTGGTTTTTATGGGGTTTTTTTAAGAATTAATGGTTTTTTTTAATAAATTTTAAGGAAATTTCTGGTTTTTAATAATTTATTATGGGGTTTTGTTAAGGAAAAATGTTAAATTTAATTTATTTGATGGATTTAAATTGGTTTTTTTTGGGGTTTTTTTAAGAATTAATGGTTTTTTTTATAAATTTTAAGGAAACTTCTAGTTTTTAATAATTTATAATGGGGGTTACTATGGAAAAATGTTAAATTTAATTTATTAGTTGGATTTAAATCGGTTATTATGGGGGATTGTTAAGGAATTATTGTTATTTTTAAGGATTTTAATTAAATTTTAAGGAAACTTCTAGTTTTTAATAATTTATAATGGGGGTTAGTATGGAAAAATGTTAAATTTAATTTATTTGATGGATTTAAATTGGTTTTTATGGGGTTTTTTGATGAAATAATGGTTTTTTTAATAAATTTTAAGGAAATTTCTGGTTTTTAATAATTTATTATGGGGTTTTGTTAAGGAAAAATGTTAAATTTAATTTATTTGATGGATTTAAATTGGTTTTTATGGGGTTTTTTTAAGAATTAATGGTTTTTTTTAATAAATTTTAAGGAAATTTCTGGTTTTTAATAATTTATTATGGGGTTTTGTTAAGGAAAAATGTTAAATTTAATTTATTTGATGGATTTAAATTGGTTTTTATGGGGTTTTTTTAAGAATTAATGGTTTTTTTTTATAAATTTTAAGGAAACTTCTAGTTTTTAATAATTTATAATGGGGGTTACTATGGAAAAATGTTAAATTTAATTTATTAGTTGGATTTAAATCGGTTATTATGGGGGAATGTTAAGGAATTATTGTTATTTTTAAGGATTTTAATTAAATTTTAAGGAAACTTCCAGTTTTTAATAATTTATAATGGGGGTTAGTATGGAAAAATGTTAAATTTAATTTATTTGATGGATTTAAATTGGTTTTTATGGGGTTTTTTGATGAAATAATGGTTTTTTTAATAAATTTTAAGGAAATTTCTGGTTTTTAATAATTTATTATGGGGTTTTGTTAAGGAAAAATGTTAAATTTAATTTATTTGATGGATTTAAATTGGTTTTTATGGGGTTTTTTGATGAATTAATGGTTTTTTGAATAATTTTAAGGAAATTTCTGGTTTTTAATAATTTATTATGGGGGTTTGTTAAGGAAAAATGTTAAATTTAATTTATTTGATGGATTTAAATTGGTTTTTATGGGGTTTTTTGATGAATTAATGGTTTTTTGAATAAATTTTAAGGAAATTTCTGGTTTTTAATAATTTATTATGGGGTTTTGTTAAGGAAAAATGTTAAATTTAATTTATTTGATGGATTTAAATTGGTTTTTATGGGGTTTTTTGATGAATTAATGGTTTTTTGAATAAATTTTGAGGAAATTTCTGGTTTTTAATAATTTATTATGGGGTTTTGTTAAGGAAAAATGTTAAATTTAATTTATTTGATGGATTTAAATTGGTTTTTTATGGGGTTTTTTTGATGAATTAATGGTTTTTTGAATAATTTTAAGGAAATTTATGGTTTTTAATAAATTATTATGGGGGTTTGTTAAGGAAAAATGTTAAATTTAATTTATTTGATGGATTTAAATTGGTTTTTATTGGGTTTTTTTAAGAATTAATGGTTTTTTTTATAAATTTTAAGGAAACTTCTAGTTTTTAATAATTTATAATGGGGGTTACTATGGAAAAATGTTAAATTTAATTTATTAGTTGGATTTAAATTGGTTTTTATGGGGTTTTTTTTAAGAATTAATGGTTTTTTTTATAAATTTTAAGGAAACTTCTAGTTTTTAATAATTTATAATGGGGGTTACTATGGAAAAATGTTAAATTTAATTTATTAGTTGGATTTAAATCGGTTATTATGGGGTTTTGTTAAGGAAAAATGTTAAATTTAATTTATTTGATGGATTTAAATTGGTTTTTATGGGGTTTTTTGATGAATTAATGGTTTTTTGAATAAATTTTAAGGAAATTTATGGTTTTTAATAATTTATTATGGGGGTTTGTTGAGGAAAAATGTTAAATTTAATTTATTTGATGGATTTAAATTGGTTATTATGGGGGATTGTTAAGAAATTATTGTTATTTTTAAGGATTTTTATTAAATTTTAAGGAAACTTCTAGTTTTTAATAATTTATAATGGGGGTTAGTATGGAAAAATGTTAAATTTAATTTATTTAATGGATTTAAATTGGTTTTTATGGGGTTTTTGATGAAATATAGGTTTTTTTAATAAATTTTAAGGAAATTTCTGGTTTTTAATAATTTATTATGGGGTTTTGTTGAGGAAAAATGTTAAATTTAATTTATTTGATGGATTTAAATTGGTTTTTATGGGGTTTTTTGATGAATTAATGGTTTTTTGAATAAATTTTAAGGAAATTTATGGTTTTTAATAATTTATTATGGGGGTTTGTTGAGGAAAAATGTTAAATTTAATTTATTTGATGGATTTAAATTGGTTATTATGGGGGATTGTTAAGAAATTATTGTTATTTTTAAGGATTTTTATTAAATTTTAAGGAAACTTCTAGTTTTTAATAATTTATAATGGGGGTTAGTATGGAAAAATGTTAAATTTAATTTATTTAATGGATTTAAATTGGTTTTTATGGGGTTTTTGATGAAATATAGGTTTTTTTAATAAATTTTAAGGAAATTTCTGGTTTTTAATAATTTATTATGGGGTTTTGTTGAGGAAAAATGTTAAATTTAATTTATTTGATGGATTTAAATTGGTTTTTATGGGGTTTTTTAAAGAATTAATGGTTTTTTTTATAAATTTTAAGGAAACTTCTAGTTTTTAATAATTTATAATGGGGGTTACTATGGAAAAATGTTAAATTTAATTTATTAGTTGGATTTAAATCGGTTATTATGGGGGATTGTTAAGGAATTATTGTTATTTTTAAGGATTTTTATTAAATTTTAAGGAAATTTCTAGTTTTTAATAATTTATAATGGGGGTTACTATGGAAAAATGTTAAATTTAATTTATTAGTTGGATTTAAATCGGTTATTATGGGGGATTGTTAAGGAATTATTGTTATTTTTAAGAATTTTTATTAAATTTTAAGGAAACTTCTAGTTTTTAATAATTTTTAATGGGGGTTAGTATGGAAAAATTTAGATTTAATTTATTTGATGGATTTAAATTGGTTTTTATGGGGTTTTTTGATGAAATAATGGTTTTTTTAATAAATTTTAAGGAAATTTCTGGTTTTTAATAATTTATTATGGGGTTTTGTTGAGGAAAAATGTTAAATTTAATTTATTTGATGGATTTAAATTGGTTTTTATGGGGTTTTTTGATGAATTAATGGTTTTTTGAATAAATTTTAAGGAAATTTATGGTTTTTAATAATTTATTATGGGGGTTTGTTGAGGAAAAATGTTAAATTTAATTTATTTGATGGATTTAAATTGGTTATTATGGGGGATTGTTAAGAAATTATTGTTATTTTTAAGGATTTTTATTAAATTTTAAGGAAACTTCTAGTTTTTAATAATTTATAATGGGGGTTAGTATGGAAAAAATGTTAAATTTAATTTATTTAATGGATTTAAATTGGTTTTTATGGGGTTTTTGATGAAATATAGGTTTTTTTAATAAATTTTAAGGAAATTTCTGGTTTTTAATAATTTATTATGGGGTTTTGTTGAGGAAAAATGTTAAATTTAATTTATTTGATGGATTTAAATTGGTTTTTATGGGGTTTTTTAAAGAATTAATGGTTTTTTTTTATAAATTTTAAGGAAACTTCTAGTTTTTAATAATTTATAATGGGGGTTACTATGGAAAAATGTTAAATTTAATTTATTAGTTGGATTTAAATCGGTTATTATGGGGGATTGTTAAGGAATTATTGTTATTTTTAAGGATTTTTATTAAATTTTAAGGAAATTTCTAGTTTTTAATAATTTATAATGGGGGTTACTATGGAAAAATGTTAAATTTAATTTATTAGTTGGATTTAAATCGGTTATTATGGGGGATTGTTAAGGAATTATTGTTATTTTTAAGAATTTTTATTAAATTTTAAGGAAACTTCTAGTTTTTAATAATTTTTAATGGGGGTTAGTATGGAAAAATTTAGATTTAATTTATTTGATGGATTTAAATTGGTTTTTATGGGGTTTTTTGATGAAATAATGGTTTTTTTAATAAATTTTAAGGAAATTTCTGGTTTTTAATAATTTATTATGGGGTTTTGTTGAGGAAAAATGTTAAATTTAATTTATTTGATGGATTTAAATTGGTTTTTATGGGGTTTTTTGATGAATTAATGGTTTTTTGAATAAATTTTAAGGAAATTTATGGTTTTTAATAATTTATTATGGGGGTTTGTTGAGGAAAAATGTTAAATTTAATTTATTTGATGGATTTAAATTGGTTATTATGGGGGATTGTTAAGAAATTATTGTTATTTTTAAGGATTTTTATTAAATTTTAAGGAAACTTCTAGTTTTTAATAATTTATAATGGGGGTTAGTATGGAAAAATGTTAAATTTAATTTATTTAATGGATTTAAATTGGTTTTTATGGGGTTTTTGATGAAATATAGGTTTTTTTAATAAATTTTAAGGAAATTTCTGGTTTTTAATAATTTATTATGGGGTTTTGTTGAGGAAAAATGTTAAATTTAATTTATTTGATGGATTTAAATTGGTTTTTATGGGGTTTTTTGATGAATTAATGGTTTTTTGAATAAATTTTAAGGAAATTTATGGTTTTTAATAATTTATTATTGGGGTTTGTTGAGGAAAAATGTTAAATTTAATTTATTTGATGGATTTAAATTGGTTATTATGGGGGATTGTTAAGAAATTATTGTTATTTTTAAGGATTTTTATTAAATTTTTTTATTAGTTGGATTTAAATCGGTTATTATGGGGTTTTGTTAAGGAAAAATGTTAAATTTAATTTATTTGATGGATTTAAATTGGTTTTTATGGGGTTTTTTTAAGAATTAATGGTTTTTTTAATAAATTTTAAGGAAATTTCTGGTTTTTAATAATTTATTATGGGGTTTTGTTAAGGAAAAATGTTAAATTTAATTTATTTGATGGATTTAAATTGGTTTTTATGGGGTTTTTTTAAAAATTAATGGTTTTTTTTATAAATTTTAAGGAAACTTCTAGTTTTTAATAATTTATAATGGGGGTTACTATGGAAAAATGTTAAATTTAATTTATTAGTTGGATTTAAATCGGTTATTATGGGGGAATGTTAAGGAATTATTGTTATTTTTAAGGATTTTAATTAAATTTTAAGGAAACTTCTAGTTTTTAATAATTTATAATGGGGGTTAGTATGGAAAAATGTTAAATTTAATTTATTTGATGGATTTAAATTGGTTTTTATGGGGTTTTTTTGATGAAATAATGGTTTTTTTAATAAATTTTAAGGAAATTTCTGGTTTTTAATAATTTATTATGGGGTTTTGTTAAGGAAAAATGTTAAATTTAATTTATTTGATGGATTTAAATTGGTTTTTATGGGGTTTTTTGATGAATTAATGGTTTTTTGAATAATTTTAAGGAAATTTCTGGTTTTTAATAATTTATTATGGGGGTTTGTTAAGGAAAAATGTTAAATTTAATTTATTTGATGGATTTAAATTGGTTTTTATGGGGTTTTTTGATGAATTAATGGTTTTTTGAATAAATTTTAAGGAAATTTCTGGTTTTTAATAATTTATTATGGGGTTTTGTTAAGGAAAAATGTTAAATTTAATTTATTTGATGGATTTAAATTGGTTTTTATGGGGTTTTTTGATGAATTAATGGTTTTTTGAATAAATTTTGAGGAAATTTCTGGTTTTTAATAATTTATTATGGGGTTTTGTTAAGGAAAAATGTTAAATTTAATTTATTTGATGGATTTAAATTGGTTTTTATGGGGTTTTTTGATGAATTAATGGTTTTTTGAATAATTTTAAGGAAATTTATGGTTTTTAATAAATTATTATGGGGGTTTGTTAAGGAAAAATGTTAAATTTAATTTATTTGATGGATTTAAATTGGTTTTTATGGGGTTTTTTGATGAAATAATGGTTTTTTTAATAAATTTTAAGGAAATTTCTGGTTTTTAATAATTTATTATGGGGTTTTGTTAAGGAAAAATGTTAAATTTAATTTATTTGATGGATTTAAATTGGTTTTTATGGGGTTTTTTTAAGAATTAATGGTTTTTTTAATAAATTTTAAGGAAATTTCTGGTTTTTAATAATTTATTATGGGGTTTTGTTAAGGAAAAATGTTAAATTTAATTTATTTGATGGATTTAAATTGGTTTTTTTGGGGTTTTTTTAAGAATTAATGGTTTTTTTTATAAATTTTAAGGAAACTTCTAGTTTTTAATAATTTATAATGGGGGTTACTATGGAAAAATGTTAAATTTAATTTATTAGTTGGATTTAAATCGGTTATTATGGGGGATTGTTAAGGAATTATTGTTATTTTTAAGGATTTTAATTAAATTTTAAGGAAACTTCTAGTTTTTAATAATTTATAATGGGGGTTAGTATGGAAAAATGTTAAATTTAATTTATTTGATGGATTTAAATTGGTTTTTATGGGGTTTTTTGATGAAATAATGGTTTTTTTAATAAATTTTAAGGAAATTTCTGGTTTTTAATAATTTATTATGGGGTTTTGTTAAGGAAAAATGTTAAATTTAATTTATTTGATGGATTTAAATTGGTTTTTATGGGGTTTTTTGATGAATTAATGGTTTTTTGAATAATTTTAAGGAAATTTCTGGTTTTTAATAATTTATTATGGGGGTTTGTTAAGGAAAAATGTTAAATTTAATTTATTTGATGGATTTAAATTGGTTTTTATGGGGTTTTTTGATGAATTAATGGTTTTTTGAATAAATTTTAAGGAAATTTCTGGTTTTTAATAATTTATTATGGGGTTTTGTTAAGGAAAAATGTTAAATTTAATTTATTTGATGGATTTAAATTGGTTTTTATGGGGTTTTTTGATGAAATAATGGTTTTTTTAATAAATTTTAAGGAAATTTCTGGTTTTTAATAATTTATTATGGGGTTTTGTTAAGGAAAAATGTTAAATTTAATTTATTTGATGGATTTAAATTGGTTTTTATGGGGTTTTTTTAAGAATTAATGGTTTTTTTAATAAATTTTAAGGAAATTTCTGGTTTTTAATAATTTATTATGGGGTTTTTAAGAATTAATGGTTTTTTTTTATAAATTTTAAGGAAACTTCTAGTTTTTAATAATTTATAATGGGGGGTTACTATGGAAAAATGTTAAATTTAATTTATTAGTTGGATTTAAATCGGTTATTATGGGGTTTTGTTAAGGAAAAAATGTTAAATTTAATTTATTTGATGGATTTAAATTGGTTTTTATGGGGTTTTTTTAAGAATTAATGGTTTTTTTAATAAAATTTTAAGGAAATTTCTGGTTTTTAATAATTTATTATGGGGTTTTGTTAAGGAAAAATGTTAAATTTAATTTATTTGATGGATTTAAAATTGGTTTTTTTTGGGGTTGTTTTTTTAAGAATTAATGGTTTTTTTTTATAAATTTTAAGGAAACTTCTAGTTTTTTAATAATTTATAATGGGGGTTACTATGGAAAAAATGTTAAATTTAATTTATTAGTTGGATTTAAATCGGTTATTATGGGGGATTGTTAAGGAATTATTGTTATTTTTAAGGATTTTAATTAAATTTTTAAGGAAACTTCTAGTTTTTAAATAATTTTATAATGGGGGTTAGTATGGAAAAATGTTAAATTTAATTTATTTGATGGATTTAAATTGGTTTTTTATGGGGTTTTTTTGATGAAATAATGGTTTTTTTATAATAAATTTTAAGGAAATTTCTGGTTTTTAATAATTTATTATGGGGTTTTGTTAAGGAAAAATGTTAAATTTAATTTATTTGATGGATTTAAATTGGTTTTTTATGGGGTTTTTTTAAGAATTAATGGTTTTTTTAATAAATTTTAAGGAATTTCTGGTTTTTAATAATTTATTATGGGGTTTTGTTAAGGAAAAAATGTTAAATTTAATTTATTTGATGGGATTTAAATTGGTTTTTATGGGGTTTTTTTTAAGAATTAATGGTTTTTTTTATAAATTTTAAGGAAACTTCTAGTTTTTAATAATTTATAATGGGGGTTACTATGGAAAAAAATGTTAAATTTAATTTATTAGTTGGATTTAAATCGGTATATTATGAGGGATTGTTAAGGAATTATTGTTATTTTTAAGGATTTTAATTAAATTTTAAGGAAACTTCTAGTTTTTAATAATTTATAATGGGGTTTTGTTAAGGAAAAATGTTAAATTTAAATTATTTGATGGATTTAAATTGGTTTTTATGGGGTTTTTTGATGAATTAATGGTTTTTTTGAATAATTTTAAGGAAATTTCTGGTTTTTAATAATTTATTATGGGGGTTTGTTAAGGAAAAATGTTAAATTTAATTTATTTGATGGATTTAAATTGGTTTTTATGGGGTTTTTTGATGAATTAATGGTTTTTTGAATAAATTTTAAGGAAAATTTCTGGTTTTTAATAATTTATTATGGGGTTTTGTTAAGGAAAAATGTTAAATTTAATTTATTTGATGGATTTAAATTGGTTTTTATGGGGTTTTTTTTAAGAATTAATGGTTTTTTTTATAAATTTTAAGGAAACTTCTAGTTTTTTAATAATTTATAATGGGGGTTACTATGGAAAAATGTTAAATTTAATTTATTAGTTGGATTTAAATCGGTTATTATGGGGTGATTGTTAAGGAATTATTGTTATTTTAAGGATTTTTATTAAATTTCAAGGAAACTTCTAGTTTTTCAATTATTTATAATTGGGGGTTAGTATTGAAAAATGTTAAATTTAATTTATTAGTTGGATTTAAATCGGTTATTATGGGGGATTGTTAAGGAATTATTGTTATTTTTAAGGATTTTAAATTAAATTTTAAGGAAACTTCTAGTTTTTTAATAATTTATAATGGGGGGTTAGTATGGAAAAATGTTAAATTTAATTTATTTGATGGATTTAAATTGGTTTTTATGGGGTTTTTTGATGAAATAATGGTTTTTTTTAATAAATTTTAAGGAAATTTCTGGTTTTTAATAATTTATTATGGGGTTTTTGTTAAGGAAAAATGTTAAATTTAATTTATTTGATGGATTTTAAATTGGTTTTTATGGGGTTTTTTTTAAGAATTAATGGTTTTTTTTAATAAATTTTTAAGGAAATTTCTGGTTTTTAATAATTTATTATGGGGTTTTGTTAAGGAAAAATGTTAAATTTAATTTATTTGATGGATTTAAATTGGTTTTTATGGGGTTTTTTTAAGAATTAATGGTTTTTTTTTATAAATTTTGAAGGAAACTTCTAGTTTTTTAATAATTTATAATGGGGGTTACTATGGAAAAATGTTAAATTTTAATTTATTAGTTGGATTTAAATCGGTTATTATGAGGGATTGTTAAGGAATTATTGTTATTTTTAAGGATTTTAATTAAATTTTAAGGAAACTTCTAGTTTTTAATAATTTATAATGGGGTTTTGTTAAGGAAAAATGTTAAATTTAATTTATTTGATGGATTTAAATTGGTTTTTTATGGGGGTTTTTTGATGAATTAATGGTTTTTTTGAATAATTTTAAGGAATTTCTGGGTTTTTAATAATTTATTATGGGGGTTTGTTAAGGAAAAATGTTAAATTTAATTTATTTGATGGATTTAAATTGGTTTTTTATGGGGTTTTTTGATGAATTAATGGTTTTTTGAATAAATTTTAAGGAAATTTCTGGTTTTTAATAATTTATTATGGGGTTTTGTTAAGGAAAAAATGTTAAATTTAATTTATTTGATGGATTTAAATTGGTTTTTTATGGGGTTTTTTTTAAGAATTAATGGTTTTTTTTATAAATTTTAAGGAAACTTCTAGTTTTTTAATAATTTATAATGGGGGTTACTATGGAAAAAATGTTAAATTTAATTTATTAGTTGGATTTAAATCGGTTATTATGGGGGATTGTTAAGGAATTATTGTTATTTTAAGGATTTTTATTATAATTTCAAGGAAACTTCTAGTTTTCAATTATTTATAATGGGGGTTAGTATTGAAAAATGTTAAATTTAATTTATTAGTTGTGATTTAAAATCGGTTATTATGGGGGATTGTTAAGGAATTATTGTTATTTTTTAAGGATTTTAATTAAATTTTAAGGAAACTTCTAGTTTTTTAATAATTTATATAATGGGGGTTAGTATGGAAAAATGTTAAATTTAATTTATTTGATGGATTTAAATTGGTTTTTATGGGGTTTTTTGATGAATTAATGGTTTTTTTGAATAATTTTAAGGAAATTTCTGGGTTTTTTAATAATTTATTATGGGGGTTTGTTAAGGAAAAATGTTAAATTTAATTTATTTGATGGATTTAAATTGGTTTTTATGGGGTTTTTTGATGAAAATAATGGTTTTTTTAATAAATTTTAAGGAAATTTCTGGTTTTTAATAATTTATTATGGGGTTTTGTTAAGGAAAAATGTTAAGTTTAATTTATTTGATGGATTTAAATTGGTTTTTATGGGGTTTTTTGATGAATTAATGGTTTTTTGAATAATTTTAAGGAAATTTCTGGTTTTTAATAATTTATTATGGGGGTTTGTTAAGGAAAAATGTTAAATTTAATTTATTTGATGGATTTAAATTGGTTTTTATGGGGTTTTTTGATGAATTAATGGTTTTTTGAATAAATTTTAAGGAAATTTCTGGTTTTTAATAATTTATTATGGGGTTTTGTTAAGGAAAAATGTTAAATTTAATTTATTTGATGGATTTAAATTGGTTTTTATGGGGTTTTTTTAAGAATTAATGGTTTTTTTTATAAATTTTAAGGAAACTTCTAGTTTTTAATAATTTATAATGGTGGTTAGTATGGAAAAATGTTAAATTTAATTTATTAGTTGGATTTAAATCGGTTATTATGGGGGATTGTTAAGGAATTATTGTTATTTTAAGGATTTTTATTAAATTTCAAGGAAACTTCTAGTTTTTAATTATTTATAATGGGGGTTAGTATTGAAAAATGTTAAATTTAATTTATTAGTTGGATTTAAATCGGTTATTATGGGGGATTGTTAAGGAATTATTGTTATTTTTAAGGATTTTAATTAAATTTTAAGGAAACTTCTAGTTTTTAATAATTTATAATGGGGGTTAGTATGGAAAAATGTTAAATTTAATTTATTTGATGGATTTAAATTGGTTTTTATGGGGTTTTTTGATGAAATAATGGTTTTTTTAATAAATTTTAAGGAAATTTCTGGTTTTTAATAATTTATTATGGGGTTTTGTTAAGGAAAAATGTTAAATTTAATTTATTTGATGGATTTAAATTGGTTTTTATGGGGTTTTTTGATGAAATAATGGTTTTTTTAATAAATTTTAAGGAAATTTCTGGTTTTTAATAATTTATTATGGGGTTTTGTTAAGGAAAAATGTTAAATTTAATTTATTTGATGGATTTAAATTGGTTTTTATGGGGTTTTTTTAAGAATTAATGGTTTTTTTAATAAATTTTAAGGAAATTTCTGGTTTTTAATAATTTATTATGGGGTTTTGTTAAGGAAAAATGTTAAATTTAATTTATTTGATGGATTTAAATTGGTTTTTATGGGGTTTTTTTTAAGAATTAATGGTTTTTTTAATAAATTTTAAGGAAATTTCTGGTTTTTAATAATTTATTATGGGGTTTTGTTAAGGAAAAATGTTAAATTTAATTTATTTGATGGATTTAAATTGGTTTTTATGGGGTTTTTTTAAGAATTAATGGTTTTTTTTATAAATTTTAAGGAAACTTCTAGTTTTTAATAATTTATAATGGGGGTTACTATGGAAAAATGTTTAATTTAATTTATTAGTTGGATTTAAATCGGTTATTATGGGGGATTGTTAAGGAATTATTGTTATTTTTAAGGATTTTAATTAAATTTTAAGGAAACTTCTAGTTTTTAATAATTTATAATGGGGGTTAGTATGGAAAAATGTTAAATTTAATTTATTTGATGGATTTAAATTGGTTTTTATGGGGTTTTTTGATGAAATAATGGTTTTTTTAATAAATTTTAAGGAAATTTCTGGTTTTTAATAATTTATTATGGGGTTTTGTTAAGGAAAAATGTTAAATTTAATTTATTTGATGGATTTAAATTGGTTTTTATGGGGTTTTTTGATGAATTAATGGTTTTTTGAATAATTTTAAGGAAATTTCTGGTTTTTAATAATTTATTATGGGGGTTTGTTAAGGAAAAATGTTAAATTTAATTTATTTGATGGATTTAAATTGGTTTTTATGGGGTTTTTTGATGAATTAATGGTTTTTTGAATAAATTTTAAGGAAATTTCTGGTTTTTAATAATTTATTATGGGGTTTTGTTAAGGAAAAATGTTAAATTTAATTTATTTGATGGATTTAAATTGGTTTTTATGGGGTTTTTTGATGAATTAATGGTTTTTTGAATAAATTTTAAGGAAATTTCTGGTTTTTAATAATTTATTATGGGGTTTTGTTAAGGAAAAATGTTAAATTTAATTTATTTGATGGATTTAAATTGGTTTTTATGGGGTTTTTTTAAGAATTAATGGTTTTTTTTATAAATTTTAAGGAAACTTCTAGTTTTTAATAATTTATAATGGGGGTTACTATGGAAAAATGTTAAATTTAATTTATTAGTTGGATTTAAATCGGTTATTATGGGGGATTGTTAAGGAATTATTGTTATTTTAAGGATTTTTATTAAATTTCAAGGAAACTTCTAGTTTTTAATTATTTATAATGGGGGTTAGTATTGAAAAATGTTAAATTTAATTTATTAGTTGGATTTAAATCGGTTATTATGGGGGATTGTTAAGGAATTATTGTTATTTTTAAGGATTTTAATTAAATTTTAAGGAAACTTCTAGTTTTTAATAATTTATAATGGGGGTTAGTATGGAAAAATGTTAAATTTAATTTATTTGATGGATTTAAATTGGTTTTTATGGGGTTTTTTGATGAAATAATGGTTTTTTTAATAAATTTTAAGGAAATTTCTGGTTTTTAATAATTTATTATGGGGTTTTGTTAAGGAAAAATGTTAAATTTAATTTATTTGATGGATTTAAATTGGTTTTTATGGGGTTTTTTGATGAATTAATGGTTTTTTGAATAATTTTAAGGAAATTTCTGGTTTTTAATAATTTATTATGGGGGTTTGTTAAGGAAAAATGTTAAATTTAATTTATTTGATGGATTTAAATTGGTTTTTATGGGGTTTTTTGATGAATTAATGGTTTTTTGAATAAATTTTAAGGAAATTTCTGGTTTTTAATAATTTATTATGGGGTTTTGTTAAGGAAAAATGTTAAATTTAATTTATTTGATGGATTTAAATTGGTTTTTATGGGGTTTTTTGATGAAATAATGGTTTTTTTAATAAATTTTAAGGAAATTTCTGGTTTTTAATAATTTATTATGGGGTTTTGTTAAGGAAAAATGTTAAGTTTAATTTATTTGATGGATTTAAATTGGTTTTTATGGGGTTTTTTGATGAATTAATGGTTTTTTGAATAATTTTAAGGAAATTTCTGGTTTTTAATAATTTATTATGGGGGTTTGTTAAGGAAAAATGTTAAATTTAATTTATTTGATGGATTTAAATTGGTTTTTATGGGGTTTTTTGATGAATTAATGGTTTTTTGAATAAATTTTAAGGAAATTTCTGGTTTTTAATAATTTATTATGGGGTTTTGTTAAGGAAAAATGTTAAATTTAATTTATTTGATGGATTTAAATTGGTTTTTATGGGGTTTTTTTAAGAATTAATGGTTTTTTTTATAAATTTTAAGGAAACTTCTAGTTTTTAATAATTTATAATGGTGGTTAGTATGGAAAAATGTTAAATTTAATTTATTAGTTGGATTTAAATCGGTTATTATGGGGGATTGTTAAGGAATTATTGTTATTTTAAGGATTTTTATTAAATTTCAAGGAAACTTCTAGTTTTTAATTATTTATAATGGGGGTTAGTATTGAAAAATGTTAAATTTAATTTATTAGTTGGATTTAAATCGGTTATTATGGGGGATTGTTAAGGAATTATTGTTATTTTTAAGGATTTTAATTAAATTTTAAGGAAACTTCTAGTTTTTAATAATTTATAATGGGGGTTAGTATGGAAAAATGTTAAATTTAATTTATTTGATGGATTTAAATTGGTTTTTATGGGGTTTTTTGATGAAATAATGGTTTTTTTAATAAATTTTAAGGAAATTTCTGGTTTTTAATAATTTATTATGGGGTTTTGTTAAGGAAAAGTGTTAAATTTAATTTATTTGATGGATTTAAATTGGTTTTTATGGGGTTTTTTGATGAAATAATGGTTTTTTTAATAAATTTTAAGGAAATTTCTGGTTTTTAATAATTTATTATGGGGTTTTGTTAAGGAAAAATGTTAAATTTAATTTATTTGATGGATTTAAATTGGTTTTTATGGGGTTTTTTTAAGAATTAATGGTTTTTTTAATAAATTTTAAGGAAATTTCTGGTTTTTAATAATTTATTATGGGGTTTTGTTAAGGAAAAATGTTAAATTTAATTTATTTGATGGATTTAAATTGGTTTTTATGGGGTTTTTTTAAGAATTAATGGTTTTTTTAATAAATTTTAAGGAAATTTCTGGTTTTTAATAATTTATTATGGGGTTTTGTTAAGGAAAAATGTTAAATTTAATTTATTTGATGGATTTAAATTGGTTTTTATGGGGTTTTTTTAAGAATTAATGGTTTTTTTTATAAATTTTAAGGAAACTTCTAGTTTTTAATAATTTATAATGGGGGTTACTATGGAAAAATGTTTAATTTAATTTATTAGTTGGATTTAAATCGGTTATTATGGGGGATTGTTAAGGAATTATTGTTATTTTTAAGGATTTTAATTAAATTTTAAGGAAACTTCTAGTTTTTAATAATTTATAATGGGGGTTAGTATGGAAAAATGTTAAATTTAATTTATTTGATGGATTTAAATTGGTTTTTATGGGGTTTTTTGATGAAATAATGGTTTTTTTAATAAATTTTAAGGAAATTTCTGGTTTTTAATAATTTATTATGGGGTTTTGTTAAGGAAAAATGTTAAATTTAATTTATTTGATGGATTTAAATTGGTTTTTTATGGGGTTTTTTGATGAATTAATGGTTTTTTGAATAATTTTAAGGAAATTTCTGGTTTTTAATAATTTATTATGGGGGTTTGTTAAGGAAAAATGTTAAATTTAATTTATTTGATGGATTTAAATTGGTTTTTATGGGGTTTTTTGATGAATTAATGGTTTTTTTAATAAATTTTAAGGAAATTTCTGGTTTTTAATAATTTATTATGGGGTTTTGTTAAGGAAAAATGTTAAGTTTAATTTATTTGATGGATTTAAATTGGTTTTTATGGGGTTTTTTTGATGAATTAATGGTTTTTTGAATAATTTTAAGGAAATTTCTGGTTTTTAATAATTTATTATGGGGGTTTGTTAAGGAAAAATGTTAAATTTAATTTATTTGATGGATTTAAATTGGTTTTTATGGGATTTTTTGATGAATTAATGGTTTTTTGAATAAATTTTAAGGAAATTTCTGGTTTTTAATAATTTATTATGGGGTTTTGTTAAGGAAAAATGTTAAATTTAATTTATTTGATGTATTTAAATTGGTTTTTATGGGGTTTTTTGATGAATTAATGGTTTTTTGAATAAATTTTAAGGAAATTTCTGGTTTTTAATAATTTATTATGGGGTTTTGTTAAGGAAAAATGTTAAATTTAATTTATTTGATGGATTTTAATTGGTTTTTATGGGGTTTTTTTAAGAATTAATGGTTTTTTTTATAAATTTTAAGGAAACTTCTAGTTTTTAATAATTTATAATGGGGGTTACTATGGAAAAATGTTAAATTTAATTTATTTGATGGATTTAAATTGGTTTTTATGGGGTTTTTTGATGAATTAATGGTTTTTTTTATAAATTTTAAGGAAACTTCTAGTTTTTAAAAATTTATAATGGGGGTTATTATGGAAAAATGTTAAATTTAATTTATTAGTTGGATTTAAATCGGTTATTATGGGGGATTGTTTAGGAATTATTGTTATTTTTAAGGATTTTTATTAAATTTTAAGGAAACTTCTAGTTTTTAATAATTTATAATGGGGGTTAGTATGGAAAAATGTTAAATTTAATTTATTTGATGGATTTAAATTGGTATTTATGGGGTTTTTTGATGCAAAAATGGTTTTTTTAATAAATTTTAAGGAAATTTCTGGTTTTTAATAATTTATTATGGGGGTTAGTATAGAAAAATGTTAAATTTAATTTATTAGTTGGATTTAAATCGGTTATTATGGGGGATTGTTAAGGAATTATTGTTATTTTTAAGGATTTTTATTAAATTTTAAGGAAACTTCTAGTTTTTAATAATTTATAATGGGGGTTAGTATGGAAAAATGTTAAATTTAATTTATTTGATGGATTTAAATTGGTTTTTATGGGGTTTTTTGATGAATTAATGGTATTTTTAATAAATTTTAAGGAAATTTCTGGTTTTTAATAATTTATTATGGGGTTTTGTTGGGGAAAAATGTTAAATTTAATTTATTTGATGGATTTAAATTGGTTTTTATGGGGTTTTTTGATGAATTAATGGTTTTTTGAATAAATTTTAAGGAAATTTCTGGTTTTTAATAATTTATTATGGGGTTTTGTTAAGGAAAAATGTTAAATTTAATTTATTTGATGGATTTAAATTGGTTTTTATGGGGTTTTTTGATGAATTAATGGTTTTTTGAATAAATTTTAAGGAAATTTCTGGTTTTTAATAATTTATTATGGGGTTTTGTTAAGGAAAAATGTTAAATTTAATTTATTTGATGGATTTAAATTGGTTTTTATGGGGTTTTTTTAAGAATTAATGATTTTTTTTATAAATTTTAAGGAAACTTCTAGTTTTTAATAATTTATAATGGGGTTTACTATGGAAAAATGTTAAATTTAATTTATTAGTTGGATTTAAATCGGTTATTATGGGGGATTGTTAAGGAATTATTGTTATTTTAAGGATTTTTATTAAATTTTAAGGAAACTTCTAGTTTTTAATTATTTATAATGGGGGTTAGTATTGAAAAATGTTAAATTTAATTTATTTGATGGATTTAAATTGGTTTTTATGGGGTTTTTTGATGAAATAATGGTTTTTTTTAATAAATTTTAAGGAAATTTCTGGTTTTTAATAATTTATTATGGGGGTTAGTATAGAAAAATGTTAAATTTAATTTATTTGATGGATTTAAATCGGTTATTATGGGGTTTTTTGATGAATTAATGGTATTTTTAATAAATTTTAAGGAAACTTCTAGTTTTTAATAATTTATAATGGGGGTTATTATGGAAAAATGTTAAATTTAATTTATTAGTTGGAGTTAAATCGGTTATTATGGGGGATTTTTAAGGAATTATTGTTATTTTTAAGGATTTTTATTAAATTTTAAGGAAACTTCTAGTTTTTAATAATTTATAATGGGGGTTAGTATGGAAAAATGTTAAATTTAATTTATTTGATGGATTTAAATTGGTTTTTATGGGGTTTTTTGATGAATTAATTTTTTTTTGAATAAATTTTAAGGAAATTTCTGGTTTTTAATAATTTATTATGGGGTTTTGTTGGGGAAAAATGTTAAATTTAATTTATTTGATGGATATAAATTGGTTTTTATGGGGTTTTTTGATGAATTAATGGTTTTTTGAATAATTTTAAGGAAATTTCTGGTTTTTAATAATTTATTATGGGGGTTTGTTAAGGAAAAATGTTAAATTTAATTTATTTGATGGATTTAAATTGGTTTTTATGGGGTTTTTTTAAGAATTAATGGTTTTTTTTATAAATTTTAAGGAAACTTCTAGTTTTTAATAATTTATAATGGGGGTTACTATGGAAAAATGTTAAATTTAATTTATTAGTTGGATTTAAATCGGTTATTATGGGGGATTGTTAAGGAATTATTGTTATTTTAAGGATTTTTATTAAATTTCAAGGAAACTTCTAGTTTTTAATTATTTATAATGGGGGTTAGTATTGAAAAATGTTAAATTTAATTTATTAGTTGGATTTAAATCGGTTATTATGGGGGATTGTTAAGGAATTATTGTTATTTTTAAGGATTTTAATTAAATTTTAAGGAAACTTCTAGTTTTTAATAATTTATAATGGGGGTTAGTATGGAAAAATGTTAAATTTAATTTATTTGATGGATTTAAATTGGTTTTTATGGGGTTTTTTGATGAAATAATGGTTTTTTTAATAAATTTTAAGGAAATTTCTGGTTTTTAATAATTTATTATGGGGTTTTGTTAAGGAAAAATGTTAAATTTAATTTATTTGATGGATTTAAATTGGTTTTTATGGGGTTTTTTATGAATTAATGGTTTTTTGAATAATTTTAAGGAAATTTCTGGTTTTTAATAATTTATTATGGGGGTTTGTTAAGGAAAAATGTTAAATTTAATTTATTTGATGGATTTAAATTGGTTTTTATGGGGTTTTTTGATGAATTAATGGTTTTTTGAATAAATTTTAAGGAAATTTCTGGTTTTTAATAATTTATTATGGGGTTTTGTTAAGGAAAAATGTTAAATTTAATTTATTTGATGGATTTAAATTGGTTTTTATGGGGTTTTTTTAAGAATTAATAGTTTTTTTTATAAATTTTAAGGAAACTTCTAGTTTTTAATAATTTATAATGGGGGTTACTATGGAAAAATGTTAAATTTAATTTATTAGTTGGATTTAAATCGGTTATTATGGGGGATTGTTAAGGAATTATTGTTATTTTTAAGGATTTTTATTAAATTTTAAGGAAACTTCTAGTTTTTAATAATTTATAATGGGGGTTAGTATGGAAAAATGTTAAATTTAATTTATTTGATGGATTTAAATTGGTTTTTATGGGGTTTTTTGATGAATTAATGGTATTTTTAATAAATTTTAAGGAAATTTCTGTTTTTTAATAATTTATTATGGGGTTTTGTTGGGGAAAAATGTTAAATTTAATTTATTTGATGGATTTAAATTGGTTTTTATGGGGTTTTTTGATGAATTAATGGTTTTTTGAATAAAGTTTAAGGAAATTTCTGGTTTTTAATAATTTATTATGGGGTTTTGTTAAGGAAAAATGTTAAATTTAATTTATTTGATGGATTTAAATTGGTTTTTATGGGGTTTTTTTAAGAATTAATGGTTTTTTTTAATAAATTTTAAGTAAATTTCTGGTTTTTAATAATTTATAATGGGGGTTACTATGGAAAAATGTTAAATTTAATTTATTAGTTGGATTTAAATCGGTTATTATGGGGGATTGTTAAGGAATTATTGTTATTTTTAAGGATTTTTATTAAATTTTAAGGAAACTTCTAGTTTTTAATTATTTATAATGGGGGTTAGTATTGAAAAATGTTAAATTTAATTTATTTGATGGATTTAAATTGGTTTTTATGGGGTTTTTTGATGAAATAATGGTTTTTTTAATAAATTTTAAGGAAATTTCTGGTTTTTAATAATTTATTATGGGGGTTAGTATAGAAAAATGTTAAATTTAATTTCTTTGATGGATTTAAATCGGTTATTATGGGGTTTTTTGATGAATTAATGGTATTTTTAATAAATTTTAAGGAAATTTCTGGTTTTTAATAATTTATTATGGGGTTTTGTTAAGGAAAAATGTTAAATTTAATTTATTTGATGGATTTAAATTGGTTTTTATGGGGTTTTTTGATGAATTAATGGTTTTTTTTATAAATTTTAAGGAAACTTCTAGTTTTTAATAATTTATAATGGGGGTTATTATGGAAAAATGTTAAATTTAATTTATTAGTTGGAGTTAAATCGGTTATTATGGGGGATTGTTAAGGAATTATTGTTATTTTTAAGGATTTTTATTAAATTTTAAGGAAACTGCTAGTTTTTAATAATTTATAATGGGGGTTAGTATGGAAAAATGTTAAATTTAATTTATTTGATGGATTTAAATTGGTTTTTATGGGGTTTTTTGATGAATTAATGGTTTTTTGAATAAATTTTAAGGAAATTTCTGGTTTTTAATAATTTATTATGGGGTTTTGTTAAGGAAAAATGTTAAATTTAATTTATTTGATGGATTTAAATTGGTTTTTATGGGGTTTTTTGATGAATTAATGGTTTTTTGAATAAATTTTAAGGAAATTTCTGGTTTTTAATAATTTATTATGGGGTTTTGTTAAGGAAAAATGTTAAATTTAATTTATTTGATGGATTTAAATTGGTTTTTATGGGGTTTTTTGATGAATTAATGGTTTTTTGAATAATTTTAAGGAAATTTATGGTTTTTAATAAATTATTATGGGGGTTTGTTAAGGAAAAATGTTAAATTTAATTTATTTGATGGATTTAAATTGGTTTTTATTGGGTTTTTTTAAGAATTAATGGTTTTTTTTATAAATTTTAAGGAAACTTCTAGTTTTTAATAATTTATAATGGGGGTTAGTATGGAAAAATGTTAAATTTAATTTATTTGATGGATTTAAATTGGTTTTTATGGGGTTTTTTGATGAAATAATGGTTTTTTTAATAAATTTTAAGGAAATTTCTGGTTTTTAATAATTTATTATGGGGTTTTGTTAAGGAAAAATGTTAAATTTAATTTATTTGATGGATTTAAATTGGTTTTTATGGGGTTTTTTGATGAATTAATGGTTTTTTTTATAAATTTTAAGGAAACTTCTAGTTTTTAATAATTTATAATGGGGGTTACTATGGAAAAATGTTAAATTTAATTTATTAGTTGGATTTAAATCGGTTATTATGGGGGATTGTTTAGGAATTATTGTTATTTTTAAGGATTTTTATTAAATTTTAAGGAAACTTCTAGTTTTTAATAATTTATTATGGGGGTTAGTATAGAAAAATGTTAAATTTAATTTATTAGTTGGATTTAAATCGGTTATTATGGGGGATTGTTAAGGAATTATTGTTATTTTTAAGGATTTTTATTAAATTTTAAGGAAACTTCTAGTTTTTAATAATTTATAATGGGGGTTAGTATGGAAAAATGTTAAATTTAATTTATTAGTTGGATTTAAATCGGTTATTATGGGGGATTGTTAAGGAATTATTGTTATTTTTAAGGATTTTAATTAAATTTTAAGGAAACTTCTAGTTTTTAATAATTTATAATGGGGGTTAGTATGGAAAAATGTTAAATTTAATTTATTTGATGGATTTAAATTGGTTTTTATGGGGTTTTTTGATGAAATAATGGTTTTTTTAATAAATTTTAAGGAAATTTCTGGTTTTTAATAATTTATTATGGGGTTTTGTTAAGGAAAAATGTTAAATTTAATTTATTTGATGGATTTAAATTGGTTTTTATGGGGTTTTTTATGAATTAATGGTTTTTTGAATAATTTTAAGGAAATTTCTGGTTTTTAATAATTTATTATGGGGGTTTGTTAAGGAAAAATGTTAAATTTAATTTATTTGATGGATTTAAATTGGTTTTTATGGGGTTTTTTGATGAATTAATGGTTTTTTGAATAAATTTTAAGGAAATTTCTGGTTTTTAATAATTTATTATGGGGTTTTGTTAAGGAAAAATGTTAAATTTAATTTATTTGATGGATTTAAATTGGTTTTTATGGGGTTTTTTTAAGAATTAATAGTTTTTTTTATAAATTTTAAGGAAACTTCTAGTTTTTAATAATTTATAATGGGGGTTACTATGGAAAAATGTTAAATTTAATTTATTAGTTGGATTTAAATCGGTTATTATGGGGGATTGTTAAGGAATTATTGTTATTTTTAAGGATTTTTATTAAATTTTAAGGAAACTTCTAGTTTTTAATAATTTATAATGGGGGTTAGTATGGAAAAATGTTAAATTTAATTTATTTGATGGATTTAAATTGGTTTTTATGGGGTTTTTTGATGAATTAATGGTATTTTTAATAAATTTTAAGGAAATTTCTGTTTTTTAATAATTTATTATGGGGTTTTGTTGGGGAAAAATGTTAAATTTAATTTATTTGATGGATTTAAATTGGTTTTTATGGGGTTTTTTGATGAATTAATGGTTTTTTGAATAAAGTTTAAGGAAATTTCTGGTTTTTAATAATTTATTATGGGGTTTTGTTAAGGAAAAATGTTAAATTTAATTTATTTGATGGATTTAAATTGGTTTTTATGGGGTTTTTTTAAGAATTAATGGTTTTTTTAATAAATTTTAAGTAAATTTCTGGTTTTTAATAATTTATAATGGGGGTTACTATGGAAAAATGTTAAATTTAATTTATTAGTTGGATTTAAATCGGTTATTATGGGGGATTGTTAAGGAATTATTGTTATTTTTAAGGATTTTTATTAAATTTTAAGGAAACTTCTAGTTTTTAATTATTTATAATGGGGGTTAGTATTGAAAAATGTTAAATTTAATTTATTTGATGGATTTAAATTGGTTTTTATGGGGTTTTTTGATGAAATAATGGTTTTTTTAATAAATTTTAAGGAAATTTCTGGTTTTTAATAATTTATTATGGGGGTTAGTATAGAAAAATGTTAAATTTAATTTCTTTGATGGATTTAAATCGGTTATTATGGGGTTTTTTGATGAATTAATGGTATTTTTAATAAATTTTAAGGAAATTTCTGGTTTTTAATAATTTATTATGGGGTTTTGTTAAGGAAAAATGTTAAATTTAATTTATTTGATGGATTTAAATTGGTTTTTATGGGGTTTTTTGATGAATTAATGGTTTTTTTTATAAATTTTAAGGAAACTTCTAGTTTTTAATAATTTATAATGGGGGTTATTATGGAAAAATGTTAAATTTAATTTATTAGTTGGAGTTAAATCGGTTATTATGGGGGATTGTTAAGGAATTATTGTTATTTTTAAGGATTTTTATTAAATTTTAAGGAAACTGCTAGTTTTTAATAATTTATAATGGGGGTTAGTATGGAAAAATGTTAAATTTAATTTATTTGATGGATTTAAATTGGTTTTTATGGGGTTTTTTGATGAATTAATGGTTTTTTGAATAAATTTTAAGGAAATTTCTGGTTTTTAATAATTTATTATGGGGTTTTGTTAAGGAAAAATGTTAAATTTAATTTATTTGATGGATTTAAATTGGTTTTTATGGGGTTTTTTGATGAATTAATGGTTTTTTGAATAAATTTTAAGGAAATTTCTGGTTTTTAATAATTTATTATGGGGTTTTGTTAAGGAAAAATGTTAAATTTAATTTATTTGATGGATTTAAATTGGTTTTTATGGGGTTTTTTGATGAATTAATGGTTTTTTGAATAATTTTAAGGAAATTTATGGTTTTTAATAAATTATTATGGGGGTTTGTTAAGGAAAAATGTTAAATTTAATTTATTTGATGGATTTAAATTGGTTTTTATTGGGTTTTTTTAAGAATTAATGGTTTTTTTTATAAATTTTAAGGAAACTTCTAGTTTTTAATAATTTATAATGGGGGTTAGTATGGAAAAATGTTAAATTTAATTTATTTGATGGATTTAAATTGGTTTTTATGGGGTTTTTTGATGAAATAATGGTTTTTTTAATAAATTTTAAGGAAATTTCTGGTTTTTAATAATTTATTATGGGGTTTTGTTAAGGAAAAATGTTAAATTTAATTTATTTGATGGATTTAAATTGGTTTTTATGGGGTTTTTTGATGAATTAATGGTTTTTTTTATAAATTTTAAGGAAACTTCTAGTTTTTAATAATTTATAATGGGGGTTACTATGGAAAAATGTTAAATTTAATTTATTAGTTGGATTTAAATCGGTTATTATGGGGGATTGTTTAGGAATTATTGTTATTTTTAAGGATTTTTATTAAATTTTAAGGAAACTTCTAGTTTTTAATAATTTATTATGGGGGTTAGTATAGAAAAATGTTAAATTTAATTTATTAGTTGGATTTAAATCGGTTATTATGGGGGATTGTTAAGGAATTATTGTTATTTTTAAGGATTTTTATTAAATTTTAAGGAAACTTCTAGTTTTTAATAATTTATAATGGGGGTTAGTATGGAAAAATGTTAAATTTAATTTATTTGATGGATTTAAATTGGTTTTTATGGGGTTTTTTGATGAATTAATGGTATTTTTAATAAATTTTAAGGAAATTTCTGGTTTTTAATAATTTATTATGGGGTTTTGTTGGGGAAAAATGTTAAATTTAATTTATTTGATGGATTTAAATTGGTTTTTATGGGGTTTTTTGATGAATTAATGGTTTTTTGAATAAATTTTAAGGAAATTTCTGGTTTTTAATAATTTATTATGGGGTTTACTATGGAAAAATGTTAAATTTAATTTATTAGTTGGAGTTAAATTGGTTTTTATGGGGTTTTTTGATGAATTAATGGTTTTTTGAATAATTTTAAGGAAATTTATGGTTTTGAATAATTTATTATGGGGGTTACTATGGAAAAATGTTAAATTTAATTTATTAGTTGGATTTAAATCGGTTATTATGGGGGATTGTTAAGGAATTATTGTTATTTTTAAGGATTTTTATTAAATTTTAAGGAAACTTCTAGTTTTTAATAATTTATAATGGGGGTTAGTATGGAAAAATGTTAAATTTAATTTATTTGATGGATTTAAATTGGTTTTTATGGGGTTTTTTGATGAATTAATGGTATTTTTAATAAATTTTAAGGAAATTTCTGTTTTTTAATAATTTATTATGGGGTTTTGTTGGGGAAAAATGTTAAATTTAATTTATTTGATGGATTTAAATTGGTTTTTATGGGGTTTTTTGATGAATTAATGGTTTTTTGAATAAAGTTTAAGGAAATTTCTGGTTTTTAATAATTTATTATGGGGTTTTGTTAAGGAAAAATGTTAAATTTAATTTATTTGATGGATTTAAATTGGTTTTTATGGGGTTTTTTGATGAATTAATGGTTTTTTGAATAAAGTTTAAGGAAATTTCTGGTTTTTAATAATTTATTATGGGGTTTTGTTAAGGAAAAATGTTAAATTTAATTTATTTGATGGATTTAAATTGGTTTTTATGGGGTTTTTTGATGAATTAATGGTTTTTTGAATAATTTTAGAGAAATTTATGGTTTTTAATAAATTATTATGGGGGTTTGTTAAGGAAAAATGTTAAATTTAATTTATTTGATGGATTTAAATTGGTTTTTATGGGGTTTTTTGATGAATTAATGGTTTTTTGAATAAATTTTAAGGAAATTTCTGGTTTTTAATAATTTATTATGGGGTTTACTATGGAAAAATGTTAAATTTAATTTATTAGTTGGAGTTAAATTGGTTTTTATGGGGTTTTTTGATGAATTAATGGTTTTTTGAATAATTTTAAGGAAATTTATGGTTTTGAATAATTTATTATGGGGGTTACTATGGAAAAATGTTAAATTTAATTTATTAGTTGGATTTAAATCGGTTATTATGGGGGATTGTTAAGGAATTATTGTTATTTTTAAGGATTTTTATTAAATTTTAAGGAAACTTCTAGTTTTTAATAATTTATAATGGGGGTTAGTATGGAAAAATGTTAAATTTAATTTATTTGATGGATTTAAATTGGTTTTTATGGGGTTTTTTGATGAATTAATGGTATTTTTAATAAATTTTAAGGAAATTTCTGTTTTTTAATAATTTATTATGGGGTTTTGTTGGGGAAAAATGTTAAATTTAATTTATTTGATGGATTTAAATTGGTTTTTATGGGGTTTTTTGATGAATTAATGGTTTTTTGAATAAAGTTTAAGGAAATTTCTGGTTTTTAATAATTTATTATGGGGTTTTGTTAAGGAAAAATGTTAAATTTAATTTATTTGATGGATTTAAATTGGTTTTTATGGGGTTTTTTGATGAATTAATGGTTTTTTGAATAATTTTAGAGAAATTTATGGTTTTTAATAAATTATTATGGGGGTTTGTTAAGGAAAAATGTTAAATTTAATTTATTTGATGGATTTAAATTGGTTTTTATGGGGTTTTTTTAAGAATTAATGGTTTTTTTTATAAATTTTAAGGAAACTTCTAGTTTTTAATAATTTATAATGGGGGTTACTATGGAAAAATGTTAAATTTAATTTATTAGTTGGATTTAAATCGGTTATTATGGGGGATTGTTAAGGAATTATTGTTATTTTTAAGGATTTTAATTAAATTTTAAGGAAACTTCTAGTTTTTAATAATTTATAATGGGGGTTAGTATGGAAAAATGTTAAATTTAATTTATTTGATGGATTTAAATTGGTTTTTATGGGGTTTTTTGATGAATTAATGGTTTTTTGAATAATTTTAAGGAAATTTATGGTTTTTAATAAATTATTATGGGGGTTTGTTAAGGAAAAATGTTAAATTTAATTTATTTGATGGATTTAAATTGGTTTTTATTGGGTTTTTTTAAGAATTAATGGTTTTTTTTATAAATTTTAAGGAAACTTCTAGTTTTTAATAATTTATAATGGGGGTTACTATGGAAAAATGTTAAATTTAATTTATTAGTTGGATTTAAATCGGTTATTATGGGGGATTGTTAAGGAATTATTGTTATTTTAAGGATTTTTATTAAATTTCAAGGAAACTTCTAGTTTTTAATTATTTATAATGGGGGTTAGTATTGAAAAATGTTAAATTTAATTTATTAGTTGGATTTAAATCGGTTATTATGGGGGATTGTTAAGGAATTATTGTTATTTTTAAGGATTTTAATTAAATTTTAAGGAAACTTCTAGTTTTTAATAATTTATAATGGGGGTTAGTATGGAAAAATGTTAAATTTAATTTATTTGATGGATTTAAATTGGTTTTTATGGGGTTTTTTGATGAAATAATGGTTTTTTTAATAAATTTTAAGGAAATTTCTGGTTTTTAATAATTTATTATGGGGTTTTGTTAAGGAAAAATGTTAAATTTAATTTATTTGATGGATTTAAATTGGTTTTTATGGGGTTTTTTGATGAATTAATGGTTTTTTTAATAATTTTAAGGAAATTTCTGGTTTTTAATAATTTATTATGGGGGTTTGTTAAGGAAAAATGTTAAATTTAATTTATTTGATGGATTTAAATTGGTTTTTATGGGGTTTTTTGATGAATTAATGGTTTTTTGAATAAATTTTAAGGAAATTTCTGGTTTTTAATAATTTATTATGGGGTTTTGTTAAGGAAAAATGTTAAATTTAATTTATTTGATGGATTTAAATTGGTTTTTATGGGGTTTTTTTAAGATTTAATGGTTTTTTTTATAAATTTTAAGGAAACTTCTAGTTTTTAATAATTTATAATGGGGGTTACAATGGAAAAATGTTAAATTTAATTTATTTGATGGATTTAAATTGGTTTTTATGGGGTTTTTTGATGAATTAATGGTTTTTTTTATAAATTTTAAGGAAACTTCTAGTTTTTAATAATTTATAATGGGGGTTACTATGGAAAAATGTTAAATTTAATTTATTAGTTGGATTTAAATCGGTTATTATGGGGGATTGTTTAGGAATTATTGTTATTTTTAAGGATTTTTATTAAATTTTAAGGAAACTTCTAGTTTTTAATAATTTATAATGGGGGTTAGTATGGAAAAATGTTAAATTTAATTTATTTGATGGATTTAAATTGGTTTTTATGGGGTTTTTTGATAAATTAATGGTATTTTTAATAAATTTTAAGGAAATTTCTGGTTTTTAATAATTCATTATGGGGTTTTGTTGGGGAAAAATGTTAAATTTAATTTATTTGATGGATTTAAATTGGTTTTTATGGGGTTTTTTGATGAATTAATGGTTTTTTGAATAAATTTTAAGGAAATTTCTGGTTTTTAATAATTTATTATGGGGTTTTGTTAAGGAAAAATGTTAAATTTAATTTATTTGATGGATTTAAATTGGTTTTTATGGGGTTTTTTGATGAATTAATGGTTTTTTGAATAAATTTTAAGGAAATTTATGGTTTTGAATAATTTATTATGGGGGTTTGTTAAGGAAAAATGTTAAATTTAATTTATTTGATGGATTTAAATTGGTTTTTATGGGGTTTTTTTAAGAATTAATGGTTTTTTTTATAAATTTTAAGGAAACTTCTAGTTTTTAATAATTTATAATGGGGTTTACTATGGAAAAATGTTAAATTTAATTTATTAGTTGGATTTAAATCGGTTATTATGGGGGATTGTTAAGGAATTATTGTTATTTTTAAGGATTTTTATTAAATTTTAAGGAAACTTCTAGTTTTTAATAATTTATAATGGGGGTTAGTATGGAAAAATGTTAAATTTAATTTATTTGATGGATTTAAATTGGTTTTTATGGGGTTTTTTGATGAATTAATGGTTTTTTGAATAAATATTAAGGAAATTTCTGGTTTTTAATAATTTATTATGGGGTTTTGTTAAGGAAAAATGTTAAATTTAATTTATTTGATGGATTTAAATTGGTTTTTATGGGGTTTTTTTAAGAATTAATCGTTTTTTTTATAAATTTTAAGGAAACTTCTAGTTTTTAATAATTTATAATGGGGGTTAGTATGGAAAAATGTTAAATTTAATTTATTTGATGGATTTAAATTGGTTTTTATGGGGTTTTTTAAAGAATTAATGGTTTTTTTAATAAATTTTAAGGAAATTTCTGGTTTTTAATAATTTATTATGGGGTTTTGTTAAGGAAAAATGTTAAATTTAATTTATTTGATGGATTTAAATTGGTTTTTATGGGGTTTTTTGATGAATTAATGGTTTTTTGAATAAATTTTAAGGAAATTTCTGGTTTTTAATAATTTATTATGGGGGTTAGTATAGAAAAATGTTAAATTTAATTTATTTGATGGATTTAAATTGGTATTTATGGGGTTTTTTGATGCAAAAATGGTTTTTTTAATAAATTTTAAGGAAATTTCTGGTTTTTAATAATTTATTATGGGGGTTAGTATAGAAAAATGTTAAATTTAATTTATTAGTTGGATTTAAATCGGTTATTATGGGGTTTTTTGATAAATTAATGGTTTTTTTAATAAATTTTAATAAATTTTAAGGAAATTTCTGGTTTTTAATAATTTATTATGGGGTTTTGTTAAGGAAAAATGTTAAATTTAATTTATTTGATGGATTTAAATTGGTTTTTATGGGGTTTTTTGATGAATTAATGGTTTTTTGAATAATTTTAAGGAAATTTATGGTTTTGAATAATTTATTATGGGGGTTTGTTAAGGAAAAATGTTAAATTTAATTTATTTGATGGATTTAAATTGGTTTTTATGGGGTTTTTTTAAGAATTAATGGTTTTTTTTATAAATTTTAAGGAAACTTCTTGTTTTTAATAATTTATAATGGGGGTTACTATGGAAAAATGTTAAATTTAATTTATTAGTTGGATTTAAATCGGTTATTATGGGGGATTGTTAAGGAATTATTGTTATTTTTAAGGATTTTTATTAAATTTTAAGGAAACTTCTAGTTTTTAATAATTTATAATGGGGGTTAGTATGGAAAAATGTTAAATTTAATTTATTTGATGGATTTAAATTGGTTTTTATGGGGTTTTTTGATGAATTAATGGTATTTTTAATAAATTTTAAGGAAATTTCTGTTTTTTAATAATTTATTATGGGGTTTTGTTGGGGAAAAATGTTAAATTTAATTTATTTGATGGATTTAAATTGGTTTTTATGGGGTTTTTTGATGAATTAATGGTTTTTTGAATAAATTTTAAGGATATTTCTGGTTTTTAATAATTTATTATGGGGGTTACTATAGAAAAATGTTAAATTTAATTTATTTGATGGATTTAAATTGGTTATTATGGGGGATTGTTAAGGAATTATTGTTATTTTGAAAACGTAATTCAACGTTCTAGGGGTAAAATATTTCAATTTCCGCTCTGATTTAGTAAATGACCCTCTTCCCACTACAATTAAATAAATGAAATTATCACTTAAAATCTGCATGGTTTTATTTAATATACTTAATTACAATTTTTATATGTTAGATTTAAATTAATAACCCCATAGGTACACCAGAAAACGTAATTTAACGTTCTAGGGGTAAAATATATCAATTTCCGCTCAGATTTAATAATTGACCCTTTTCCCACTACAATTAAATAAAAAAAATTTTCACTTTAAAACTAAAGAGTTTTTTTAAATATATTAAATTACAATTTTTAAATATTAGATTTAAGTTAATAACACCATAGGTGCACCAGAAAACGTAATTTAACGTTCTAGGGGTAAAATATTTCAATTTCCGCTCAGATTTAAAAATTCACCATTTTTCCACTTTAGTTAAATAAATGAAATTTTCACTTAAAATCTGCATGGTTTTATTAAATATACTTAAATACAATTTTTATATGTTAGATTTAAGTTAATAACCCCATAGGTGCACCAGAAAACGTAATTTAACGTTCTAGGGGTTAAATATTTCAATTTCCGCTCAGATTTAAAAATTCACTATCTTCCCACTTTACTTAAATAAATGAAATTTTCACTTAAAATCTGCATGGTTTTATTAAATATACTTAAATACAATTTTTATATGTTAGATTTAAGTTAATAACCCCATAGGTACACCAGAAAACGTAATTTAACGTTCTAGGGGTAAAATATATCAATTTCCGCTCAGATTTAATAATTGACCCTTTTCCCACTACAATTAAATAAAAAAAATTTTCACTTTAAAACTAAAGAGTTTTTTTAAATATATTAAATTACAATTTTTAAATATTAGATTTAAGTTAATAACACCATAGGTGCACCAGAAAACGTAATTTAACGTTCTAGGGGTAAAATATTTCAATTTCCGCTCAGATTTAAAAATTAACCATCTTCCCACTTTAGTTAAATAAATGAAATTTTCACTTAAAATCTGCATGGTTTTATTAAATATACTTAAATACGATTTTTATATGTTAGATTTAAGTTAATAACCCCATAGGTGCACCAGAAAACGTAATTTAACGTTCTAGGGGTAAAATATTTCAATTTCCGCTCAGATTTAGTAAATGACCCTCTTCCCACTACAATTAAATAAATGAAATTTTCACTTAAAATCTGCATGGTTTTATTAAATATACTTAAATACAATTTTTATATGTTAGATTTAAGTTAATAACCCCATAGGTACACCAGAAAACGTAATTTAACGTTCTAGGGGTAAAATATTTCAATTTCCGCTCAGATTTAAAAATTCACCATCTTCCCACTTTAGTTAAATAAATGAAATTTTCACTTAAAATCTGCATGGTTTTATTAAATATAATTAAATACAATTTTTATATGTTAGATTTAAGTTAATAACCCCATAGGTACACCAGAAAACGTAATTTAACGTTCTAGGGGTAAAATATATCAATTTCCGCTCAGATTTAATAATTGACCCATTTCCCACTACAATTAAATAAAAAAAATTTTCACTTTAAAACTAAAGAGTTTTTTTAAATATATTAAATTACAATTTTTAAATATTAGATTTAGGTTAATAACACCATAGGTACACCAGAAAACGTAATTTAACGTTCTAGGGGTAAAATATATCAATTTCCGCTCAGATTTAATAATTGACCCTTTTCCCACTACAATTAAATAAAAAAAAATTTTCACTTTAAAACTAAAGAGTTTTTTTAAATATATTAAATTACAATTTTTAAATATTAGATTTAAGTTAATAACCCCATAGGTGCACCAGAAAACGTAATTTAACGTTCTAGGGGTAAAATATTTCAATTTCCGCTCAGATTTAATAATTGACCCTTTTCCCACTACAATTAAATAAAAAAAATTTTCACTTTAAAACTAAAGAGTTTTTTTAAATATATTCAATTACAATTTTTAAATATTAGATTAAAGTTAATAACCCCATAGGTGCACCAGAAAACGTAATTTAACGTTCTAGGGGTAAAATATTTCAATTTCCGCTCAGATTTAAAAATTCACCATCTTCCCACTTTAGTTAAATAAATGAAATTTTCACTTAAAATCTGCATGGTTTTATTAAATATACTTAAATACAATTTTTATATGTTAGATTTAAGTTAATAAAACCATAGGTGCACCAGAAAACGTTATTTTACGTTCTAGGGGTAAAATATTTCAATTTCCGCTCAGATTTAGTAAATGACCCTCTTCCCACTACAATTAAATAAATGAAATTTTCACTTAAAATCTGCATAGTTTTATTTAATATACTTAATTACAATTTTTATATGTTAGGTTTAAGTTAATAACCCCATAGGTGCACCAGAAAACGTAATTTAACGTTCTAGGGGTAAAATATTTCAATTTCCGCTCAGATTTAATAATTGACCCTTTTCCCACTACAATTAAATAAAAAAAATTTTCACTTTAAAACTAAAGAGTTTTTTTAAATATATTAAATTTAAATTTTTAAATATTAGATTTAAGTTAATAACCCCATAGGTGCACCAGAAAACGTAATTTAACGTTCTAGGGGAAAAATATTTCAATTTCCGCTCAGATTTAAAAATTCACCATTTTTCCACTTTAGTTAAATAAATGAAATTTTCACTTAAAATCTGCATGGTTTTATTAAATATACTTAAATACAATTTTTATATGTTAGATTTAAGTTAATAACCCCATAGGTGCACCAGAAAACGTAATTTAACGTTCTAGGGGTTAAATATTTCAATTTCCGCTCAGATTTAAAAATTCACTATCTTCCCACTTTACTTAAATAAATGAAATTTTCACTTAAAATCTGCATGGTTTTATTAAATATACTTAAATACAATTTTTATATGTTAGATTTAAGTTAATAACCCCATAGGTACACCAGAAAACGTAATTTAACGTTCTAGGGGTAAAATATATCAATTTCCGCTCAGATTTAATAATTGACCCTTTTCCCACTACAATTAAATAAAAAAAATTTTCACTTTAAAACTAAAGAGTTTTTTTAAATATATTAAATTACAATTTTTAAATATTAGATTTAAGTTAATAACACCATAGGTGCACCAGAAAACGTAATTTAACGTTCTAGGGGTAAAATATTTCAATTTCCGCTCAGATTTAAAAATTAACCATCTTCCCACTTTAGTTAAATAAATGAAATTTTCACTTAAAATCTGCATGGTTTTATTAAATATACTTAAATACGATTTTTATATGTTAGATTTAAGTTAATAACCCCATAGGTGCACCAGAAAACGTAATTTAACGTTCTAGGGGTAAAATATTTCAATTTCCGCTCAGATTTAGTAAATGACCCTCTACCCACTACAATTAAATAAATTAAATTTTTAGTTAAAATCTGCATAGTTTTATTTAATATACTTAATTACAATTTTTATATGTTAGATTTAAGTTAATAACCCCATAGGTGCACCAGAAAACGTAATTTAACGTTCTAGGGGTAAAATATATCAATTTCCGCTCAGATTTAATAATTGACCCTTTTCCCACTACAATTAAATAAAAAAAATTTTCACTTTAAAACTAAAGAGTTTTTTTAAATATATTAAATTACAATTTTTAAATATTAGATTTAGGTTAATAACACCATAGGTACACCAGAAAACGTAATTTAACGTTCTAGGGGTAAAATATATCAATTTCCGCTCAGATTTAATAATTGACCCTTTTCCCACTACAATTAAATAAAAAAAAATTTTCACTTTAAAACTAAAGAGTTTTTTTAAATATATTAAATTACAATTTTTAAATATTAGATTTAAGTTAATAACCCCATAGGTGCACCAGAAAACGTAATTTAACGTTCTAGGGGTAAAATATTTCAATTTCCGCTCAGATTTAATAATTGACCCTTTTCCCACTACAATTAAATAAAAAAAATTTTCACTTTAAAAATAAAGAGTTTTTTTAAATATATTCAATTACAATTTTTAAATATTAGATTAAAGTTAATAACCCCATAGGTGCACCAGAAAACGTAATTTAACGTTCTAGGGGTAAAATATTTCAATTTCCGCTCAGATTTAAAAATTCACCATCTTCCCACTTTAGTTAAATAAATGAAATTTTCACTTAAAATCTGCATGGTTTTATTAAATATAATTAAATACAATTTTTATATGTTAGATTTAAGTTAATAACCCCATAGGTACACCAGAAAACGTAATTTAACGTTCTAGGGGTAAAATATATCAATTTCCGCTCAGATTTAATAATTGACCCATTTCCCACTACAATTAAATAAAAAAAATTTTCACTTTAAAACTAAAGAGTTTTTTTAAATATATTAAATTACAATTTTTAAATATTAGATTTAGGTTAATAACACCATAGGTACACCAGAAAACGTAATTTAACGTTCTAGGGGTAAAATATATCAATTTCCGCTCAGATTTAATAATTGACCCTTTTCCCACTACAATTAAATAAAAAAAAATTTTCACTTTAAAACTAAAGAGTTTTTTTAAATATATTAAATTACAATTTTTAAATATTAGATTTAAGTTAATAACCCCATAGGTGCACCAGAAAACGTAATTTAACGTTCTAGGGGTAAAATATTTCAATTTCCGCTCAGATTTAATAATTGACCCTTTTCCCACTACAATTAAATAAAAAAAATTTTCACTTTAAAACTAAAGAGTTTTTTTAAATATATTCAATTACAATTTTTAAATATTAGATTAAAGTTAATAACCCCATAGGTGCACCAGAAAACGTAATTTAACGTTCTAGGGGTAAAATATTTCAATTTCCGCTCAGATTTAAAAATTCACCATCTTCCCACTTTAGTTAAATAAATGAAATTTTCACTTAAAATCTGCATGGTTTTATTAAATATACTTAAATACAATTTTTATATGTTAGATTTAAGTTAATAAAACCATAGGTGCACCAGAAAACGTTATTTTACGTTCTAGGGGTAAAATATTTCAATTTCCGCTCAGATTTAGTAAATGACCCTCTTCCCACTACAATTAAATAAATGAAATTTTCACTTAAAATCTGCATAGTTTTATTTAATATACTTAATTACAATTTTTATATGTTAGGTTTAAGTTAATAACCCCATAGGTGCACCAGAAAACGTAATTTAACGTTCTAGGGGTAAAATATTTCAATTTCCGCTCAGATTTAATAATTGACCCTTTTCCCACTACAATTAAATAAAAAAAATTTTCACTTTAAAACTAAAGAGTTTTTTTAAATATATTAAATTTAAATTTTTAAATATTAGATTTAAGTTAATAACCCCATAGGTGCACCAGAAAACGTAATTTAACGTTCTAGGGGAAAAATATTTCAATTTCCGCTCAGATTTAAAAATTCACCATTTTTCCACTTTAGTTAAATAAATGAAATTTTCACTTAAAATCTGCATGGTTTTATTAAATATACTTAAATACAATTTTTATATGTTAGATTTAAGTTAATAACCCCATAGGTGCACCAGAAAACGTAATTTAACGTTCTAGGGGTTAAATATTTCAATTTCCGCTCAGATTTAAAAATTCACTATCTTCCCACTTTACTTAAATAAATGAAATTTTCACTTAAAATCTGCATGGTTTTATTAAATATACTTAAATACAATTTTTATATGTTAGATTTAAGTTAATAACCCCATAGGTACACCAGAAAACGTAATTTAACGTTCTAGGGGTAAAATATATCAATTTCCGCTCAGATTTAATAATTGACCCTTTTCCCACTACAATTAAATAAAAAAAATTTTCACTTTAAAACTAAAGAGTTTTTTTAAATATATTAAATTACAATTTTTAAATATTAGATTTAAGTTAATAACACCATAGGTGCACCAGAAAACGTAATTTAACGTTCTAGGGGTAAAATATTTCAATTTCCGCTCAGATTTAAAAATTAACCATCTTCCCACTTTAGTTAAATAAATGAAATTTTCACTTAAAATCTGCATGGTTTTATTAAATATACTTAAATACGATTTTTATATGTTAGATTTAAGTTAATAACCCCATAGGTGCACCAGAAAACGTAATTTAACGTTCTAGGGGTAAAATATTTCAATTTCCGCTCAGATTTAGTAAATGACCCTCTACCCACTACAATTAAATAAATTAAATTTTTAGTTAAAATCTGCATAGTTTTATTTAATATACTTAATTACAATTTTTATATGTTAGATTTAAGTTAATAACCCCATAGGTGCACCAGAAAACGTAATTTAACGTTCTAGGGGTAAAATATATCAATTTCCGCTCAGATTTAATAATTGACCCTTTTCCCACTACAATTAAATAAAAAAAATTTTCACTTTAAAACTAAAGAGTTTTTTTAAATATATTAAATTACAATTTTTAAATATTAGATTTAGGTTAATAACACCATAGGTACACCAGAAAACGTAATTTAACGTTCTAGGGGTAAAATATATCAATTTCCGCTCAGATTTAATAATTGACCCTTTTCCCACTACAATTAAATAAAAAAAAATTTTCACTTTAAAACTAAAGAGTTTTTTTAAATATATTAAATTACAATTTTTAAATATTAGATTTAAGTTAATAACCCCATAGGTGCACCAGAAAACGTAATTTAACGTTCTAGGGGTAAAATATTTCAATTTCCGCTCAGATTTAATAATTGACCCTTTTCCCACTACAATTAAATAAAAAAAATTTTCACTTTAAAAATAAAGAGTTTTTTTAAATATATTCAATTACAATTTTTAAATATTAGATTAAAGTTAATAACCCCATAGGTGCACCAGAAAACGTAATTTAACGTTCTAGGGGTAAAATATTTCAATTTCCGCTCAGATTTAAAAATTCACCATCTTCCCACTTTAGTTAAATAAATGAAATTTTCACTTAAAATCTGCATGGTTTTATTAAATATACTTAAATACAATTTTTATATGTTAGATTTAAGTTAATAAAACCATAGGTGCACCAGAAAACGTTATTTTACGTTCTAGGGGTAAAATATTTCAATTTCCGCTCAGATTTAGTAAATGACCCTCTTCCCACTACAATTAAATAAATGAAATTTTCACTTAAAATCTGCATAGTTTTATTTAATATACTTAATTACAATTTTTATATGTTAGGTTTAAGTTAATAACCCCATAGGTGCACCAGAAAACGTAATTTAACGTTCTAGGGGTAAAATATATCAATTTCCGCTCAGATTTAATAATTGACCCTTTTCCCACTACAATTAAATAAAAAAAAATTTTCACTTTAAAACTAAAGAGTTTTTTTAAATATATTAAATTTAAATTTTTAAATATTGATTTAAGTTAATAACCCCATAGGTGCACCAGAAAACGTAATTTAACGTTCTAGGGGTAAAATATTTCAATTTCCGCTCAGATTTAAAAATTCACCATCTTCCCACTTTAGTTAAATAAATGAAATTTTCACTTAAAATCTGCATGGTTTTATTAAATATACTTAAATACAATTTTTATATGTTAGATTTAAGTTAATAACCCCATAGGTACACCAGAAAACGTAATTTAACGTTCTAGGGGTAAAATATATCAATTTCCGCTCAGATTTAATAATTGACCCTTTTCCCACTACAATTAAATAAAAAAAATTTTCACTTTAAAACTAAAGAGTTTTTTTAAATATATTAAATTACAATTTTTAAATATTAGATTTAAGTTAATAACACCATAGGTGCACCAGAAAACGTAATTTAACGTTCTAGGGGTAAAATATTTCAATTTCCGCTCAGATTTAAAAATTAACCATCTTCCCACTTTAGTTAAATAAATGAAATTTTCACTTAAAATCTGCATGGTTTTATTAAATATACTTAAATACGATTTTTATATGTTAGATTTAAGTTAATAACCCCATAGGTGCACCAGAAAACGTAATTTAACGTTCTAGGGGTAAAATATTTCAATTTCCGCTCAGATTTAAAAATTCACCATCTTCCCACTTTAGTTAAATAAATGAAATTTTCACTTAAAATCTGCATGGTTTTATTAAATATACTTAAATACAATTTTTATATGTTAGATTTAAGTTAATAAAACCATAGGTGCACCAGAAAACGTTATTTTACGTTCTAGGGGTAAAATATTTCAATTTCCGCTCAGATTTAGTAAATGACCCTCTTCCCACTACAATTAAATAAATGAAATTTTCACTTAAAATCTGCATAGTTTTATTTAATATACTTAATTACAATTTTTATATGTTAGGTTTAAGTTAATAACCCGATAGGTGCACCAGAAAACGTAATTTAACGTTCTAGGGGTAAAATATTTCAATTTCCGCTCAGATTTAATAATTGACCCTTTTCCCACTACAATTAAATAAAAAAAATTTTCACTTTAAAACTAAAGAGTTTTTTTTAAATATATTAAATTTAAATTTTTAAATATTAGATTTAAGTTAATAACCCCATAGGTGCACCAGAAAACGTAATTTAACGTTCTAGGGGAAAAATATTTCAATTTCCGCTCAGATTTAAAAATTCACCATTTTTCCACTTTAGTTAAATAAATGAAATTTTCACTTAAAATCTGCATGGTTTTATTAAATATACTTAAATACAATTTTTATATGTTAGATTTAAGTTAATAACCCCATAGGTGCACCAGAAAACGTAATTTAACGTTCTAGGGGTTAAATATTTCAATTTCCGCTCAGATTTAAAAATTCACTATCTTCCCACTTTACTTAAATAAATGAAATTTTCACTTAAAATCTGCATGGTTTTATTAAATATACTTAAATACAATTTTTATATGTTAGATTTAAGTTAATAACCCCATAGGTACACCAGAAAACGTAATTTAACGTTCTAGGGGTAAAATATATCAATTTCCGCTCAGATTTAATAATTGACCCTTTTCCCACTACAATTAAATAAAAAAAATTTTCACTTTAAAACTAAAGAGTTTTTTTAAATATATTAAATTACAATTTTTAAATATTAGATTTAAGTTAATAACACCATAGGTGCACCAGAAAACGTAATTTAACGTTCTAGGGGTAAAATATTTCAATTTCCGCTCAGATTTAAAAATTAACCATCTTCCCACTTTAGTTAAATAAATGAAATTTTCACTTAAAATCTGCATGGTTTTATTAAATATACTTAAATACGATTTTTATATGTTAGATTTAAGTTAATAACCCCATAGGTGCACCAGAAAACGTAATTTAACGTTCTAGGGGTAAAATATTTCAATTTCCGCTCAGATTTAGTAAATGACCCTCTACCCACTACAATTAAATAAATTAAATTTTTAGTTAAAATCTGCATAGTTTTATTTAATATACTTAATTACAATTTTTATATGTTAGATTTAAGTTAATAACCCCATAGGTGCACCAGAAAACGTAATTTAACGTTCTAGGGGTAAAATATATCAATTTCCGCTCAGATTTAATAATTGACCCTTTTCCCACTACAATTAAATAAAAAAAATTTTCACTTTAAAACTAAAGAGTTTTTTTAAATATATTAAATTACAATTTTTAAATATTAGATTTAGGTTAATAACACCATAGGTACACCAGAAAACGTAATTTAACGTTCTAGGGGTAAAATATATCAATTTCCGCTCAGATTTAATAATTGACCCTTTTCCCACTACAATTAAATAAAAAAAAATTTTCACTTTAAAACTAAAGAGTTTTTTTAAATATATTAAATTACAATTTTTAAATATTAGATTTAAGTTAATAACCCCATAGGTGCACCAGAAAACGTAATTTAACGTTCTAGGGGTAAAATATTTCAATTTCCGCTCAGATTTAATAATTGACCCTTTTCCCACTACAATTAAATAAAAAAAATTTTCACTTTAAAACTAAAGAGTTTTTTTAAATATATTCAATTACAATTTTTAAATATTAGATTAAAGTTAATAACCCCATAGGTGCACCAGAAAACGTAATTTAACGTTCTAGGGGTAAAATATTTCAATTTCCGCTCAGATTTAAAAATTCACCATCTTCCCACTTTAGTTAAATAAATGAAATTTTCACTTAAAATCTGCATGGTTTTATTAAATATACTTAAATACAATTTTTATATGTTAGATTTAAGTTAATAAAACCATAGGTGCACCAGAAAACGTTATTTTACGTTCTAGGGGTAAAATATTTCAATTTCCGCTCAGATTTAAAAATTCACCATCTTCCCACTTTAGTTAAATAAATGAAATTTTCACTTAAAATCTGCATGGTTTTATTAAATATACTTAAATACAATTTTTATATGTTAGATTTAAGTTAATAAAACCATAGGTGCACCAGAAAACGTTATTTTACGTTCTAGGGGTAAAATATTTCAATTTCCGCTCAGATTTAGTAAATGACCCTCTTCCCACTACAATTAAATAAATGAAATTTTCACTTAAAATCTGCATAGTTTTATTTAATATACTTAATTACAATTTTTATATGTTAGGTTTAAGTTAATAACCCCATAGGTGCACCAGAAAACGTAATTTAACGTTCTAGGGGTAAAATATTTCAATTTCCGCTCAGATTTAATAATTGACCCTTTTCCCACTACAATTAAATAAAAAAAATTTTCACTTTAAAACTAAAGAGTTTTTTTAAATATATTAAATTTAAATTTTTAAATATTGATTTAAGTTAATAACCCCATAGGTGCACCAGAAAACGTAATTTAACGTTCTAGGGGTAAAATATTTCAATTTCCGCTCAGATTTAAAAATTCACCATCTTCCCACTTTAGTTAAATAAATGAAATTTTCACTTAAAATCTGCATGGTTTTATTAAATATACTTAAATACAATTTTTTATATGTTAGATTTAAGTTAATAACCCCATAGGTACACCAGAAAACGTAATTTAACGTTCTAGGGGTAAAATATATCAATTTCCGCTCAGATTTAGTAAATGACCCTCTTCCCACTACAATTAAATAAATGAAATTTTCACTTAAAATCTGCATAGTTTTATTTAATATACTTAATTACAATTTTTATATGTTAGGTTTAAGTTAATAACCCCATAGGTGCACCAGAAAACGTAATTTAACGTTCTAGGGGTAAAATATATCAATTTCCGCTCAGATTTAATAATTGACCCTTTTCCCACTACAATTAAATAAAAAAAAATTTTCACTTTAAAACTAAAGAGTTTTTTTAAATATATTAAATTTAAATTTTTAAATATTGATTTAAGTTAATAACCCCATAGGTGCACCAGAAAACGTAATTTAACGTTCTAGGGGTAAAATATTTCAATTTCCGCTCAGATTTAAAAATTCACCATCTTCCCACTTTAGTTAAATAAATGAAATTTTCACTTAAAATCTGCATGGTTTTATTAAATATACTTAAATACAATTTTTATATGTTAGATTTAAGTTAATAACCCCATAGGTACACCAGAAAACGTAATTTAACGTTCTAGGGGTAAAATATATCAATTTCCGCTCAGATTTAATAATTGACCCTTTTCCCACTACAATTAAATAAAAAAAATTTTCACTTTAAAACTAAAGAGTTTTTTTAAATATATTAAATTACAATTTTTAAATATTAGATTTAAGTTAATAACACCATAGGTGCACCAGAAAACGTAATTTAACGTTCTAGGGGTAAAATATTTCAATTTCCGCTCAGATTTAAAAATTAACCATCTTCCCACTTTAGTTAAATAAATGAAATTTTCACTTAAAATCTGCATGGTTTTATTAAATATACTTAAATACGATTTTTATATGTTAGATTTAAGTTAATAACCCCATAGGTGCACCAGAAAACGTAATTTAACGTTCTAGGGGTAAAATATTTCAATTTCCGCTCAGATTTAAAAATTCACCATCTTCCCACTTTAGTTAAATAAATGAAATTTTCACTTAAAATCTGCATGGTTTTATTAAATATACTTAAATACAATTTTTATATGTTAGATTTAAGTTAATAAAACCATAGGTGCACCAGAAAACGTTATTTTACGTTCTAGGGGTAAAATATTTCAATTTCCGCTCAGATTTAGTAAATGACCCTCTTCCCACTACAATTAAATAAATGAAATTTTCACTTAAAATCTGCATAGTTTTATTTAATATACTTAATTACAATTTTTATATGTTAGGTTTAAGTTAATAACCCGATAGGTGCACCAGAAAACGTAATTTAACGTTCTAGGGGTAAAATATTTCAATTTCCGCTCAGATTTAATAATTGACCCTTTTCCCACTACAATTAAATAAAAAAAATTTTCACTTTAAAACTAAAGAGTTTTTTTAAATATATTAAATTTAAATTTTTAAATATTAGATTTAAGTTAATAACCCCATAGGTGCACCAGAAAACGTAATTTAACGTTCTAGGGGAAAAATATTTCAATTTCCGCTCAGATTTAAAAATTCACCATTTTTCCACTTTAGTTAAATAAATGAAATTTTCACTTAAAATCTGCATGGTTTTATTAAATATACTTAAATACAATTTTTATATGTTAGATTTAAGTTAATAACCCCATAGGTGCACCAGAAAACGTAATTTAACGTTCTAGGGGTTAAATATTTCAATTTCCGCTCAGATTTAAAATTCACTATCTTCCCACTTTACTTAAATAAATGAAATTTTCACTTAAAATCTGCATGGTTTTATTAAATATACTTAAATACAATTTTTATATGTTAGATTTAAGTTAATAACCCCATAGGTACACCAGAAAACGTAATTTAACGTTCTAGGGGTAAAATATATCAATTTCCGCTCAGATTTAATAATTGACCCTTTTCCCACTACAATTAAATAAAAAAAATTTTCACTTTAAAACTAAAGAGTTTTTTTAAATATATTAAATTACAATTTTTAAATATTAGATTTAAGTTAATAACACCATAGGTGCACCAGAAAACGTAATTTAACGTTCTAGGGGTAAAATATTTCAATTTCCGCTCAGATTTAAAAATTAACCATCTTCCCACTTTAGTTAAATAAATGAAATTTTCACTTAAAATCTGCATGGTTTTATTAAATATACTTAAATACGATTTTTATATGTTAGATTTAAGTTAATAACCCCATAGGTGCACCAGAAAACGTAATTTAACGTTCTAGGGGTAAAATATTTCAATTTCCGCTCAGATTTAGTAAATGACCCTCTACCCACTACAATTAAATAAATTAAATTTTTAGTTAAAATCTGCATAGTTTTATTTAATATACTTAATTACAATTTTTATATGTTAGATTTAAGTTAATAACCCCATAGGTGCACCAGAAAACGTAATTTAACGTTCTAGGGGTAAAATATATCAATTTCCGCTCAGATTTAATAATTGACCCTTTA
>NW_026869996.1:4639524-4666522 GCF_020882245.1 Rhopalosiphum padi | reverse complement strand
TTTTTTTAATAATTTATTATGGGGGTTTGTTAAAGAAAAATGTTAAATTTAATTTATTTGATGGATTTAAATTGGTTTTTATGGGGTTTTTTGATGAATTAATGGTTTTTTTTTATAAATTTTAAGGAAACTTCTAGTTTTTAATAATTTATAATGGGGGTTACTATGGAAAAATGTTAAATTTAATTTATTAGTTGGATTTAAATCGGTTATTATGGGGGATTGTTAAGGAATTATTGTTATTTTTAAGGATTTTTATTAAATTTTAAGGAAACTTCTAGTTTTTAATAATTTATAATGGGGGTTAGTATGGAAAAATGTTAAATTTAAATTATTTGATGGATTTAAATCGGGTTATTATGGGGGTTTTTTGATGAATTAATGGTATTTTTAATAAATTTTTAAGGAAATTTATGGTTTTTAAATAATTTATTATGGGGGTTTGTTAAGGAAAAATGTTAAATTTAATTTATTTGATGGATTTAAATTGGTTTTTTATGGGGTTTTTTGGATGAATTAATGGTATTTTTTATAAATTTTAAGGAAATTTCTGGTTTTTAATAATTTAGTATTGGGTTTTGTTAAGGAAAAATGTTAAATTTAATTTATTTGATGGAATTAAATTGGTTTTTATGGGGTTTTTTGATGAATTAATGGTTTTTTTTTATAAATTTTATGGAAACTTCTAGTTTTTTAATAATTTATAATGGGGGTTACTATGGAAAAAATGTTAAATTTAATTTATTTGATGGATTTAAATTGGTTTTTATGGGGTTTTTTGAAGAAATAATGGTTTTTTTTAATAAATTTTAAGGAAATTTCTGGTTTTTAATAATTTATTATGGGGTTTTGTTAAGGAAAAATGTTAAATTTAATTTATCTGATGGATTTAAATTGGTTTTTTATGGGGTTTTTTGATGAATTAATGGTTTTTTTTTATAAATTTTAAGGAAACTTCTAGTTTTTTAATAATTTATTATGGGGTTTTGTTAAGGAAAAATGTTAAATTTAATTTATCTGATGGATTTAAATTGGTTTTTATGGGGTTTTTTTGATGAATTAATGGTTTTTTTTTATAAATTTTTAAGGAAACTTCTAGTTTTTAATAATTTATAATGGGGGTTACTATGGAAAAAATGTTAAATTTAAATTATTTGATGGATTTAAATCGGTTATTATAGGGTTTTTTGATGAATTAATGGTATTTTTAATAAATTTTAAGGAAATTTCTGGTTTTTAATAATTTATTATGGGGTTTTGTTAAGGAAAAATGTTAAATTTAATTTATTTGATGGATTTAAATTGGTTTTTATGGGGTTTTTTGATGAATTAATGGTATTTTTAATAAATTTTAAGGAAATTTCTGGTTTTTAATAATTTTAGTATGGGGTTTTGTTAAGGAAAAATGTTAAATTTAATTTATTTGATGGTTTTTAAATTGGTTTTTATGGGGTTTTTTTGATGAATTAATGGTTTTTTTTATAAATTTTAAGGAAACTTCTAGTTTTTAATAATTTTATAATGGGGGTTACTATGGAAAAAATGTTAAATTTAATTTATTAGTTGGATTTTAAATCGGTTATTATGGGGGATTGTTAAGGAATTATTGTTATTTTTAAGGATTTTTATTAAATTTTAAGGAAACTTCTAGTTTTTAATAATTTATAATGGGGGTTTGTATGGAAAAATGTTAAATTTAATTTATTTGATGGATTTAAATTGGTTTTTATGGGGTTTTTTGACGAAATAATGGATTTTTTAATAAATTTTAAGGAAATTTCTGGTTTTTAATAATTTATTATGGGGTTTTGTTGAGGAAAAATGTTAAATTTAATTTATTTGATGGATTTAAATTGGTTTTTATGGGGTTTTTTGATGAATTAATGGTTTTTTTTATAAATTTTAAGGAAACTTCTAGTTTTTAATAATTTATTATGGGGGGTTTGTTAAGGAAAAATGTTAAATTTAATTTATTTGATGGATTTAAATTGGTTTTTTATGGGGTTTTTTGACGAAATAATGGTTTTTTTTATAAATTTTAAGGAAATTTCTGGTTTTTAATAATTTATAATGGCGGTTACTATGGAAAAAATGTTAAATTTAATTTATTAGTTGGATTTAAATCGGTTATTATGGGGGATTGTTAAGGAATTATTGTTATTTTTAAGGATTTTTATTAAATTTTAAGGAAACTTCTAGTTTTTAATAATTTATAATGGGGGTTAGTATGGAAAAAATGTTAAAATTAAATTATTTGATGGATTTAAATCGGTTATTATGGGGTTTTTTGATGAATTAATGGTATTTTTAATAAATTTTAAGGAAATTTATGGTTTTTAATAATTTATTATGGGGGTTTGTTAAGGAAAAATGTTAAATTTAATTTATTTGATGGATTTAAATTGGTTTTTATGGGGTTTTTTGATGAATTAATGGTATTTTTTATAAATTTTAAGGAAATTTTCTGGTTTTTAATAATTTATTATGGGGTTTTGTTAAGGAAAAATGTTAAATTTAATTTATTTGATGGATTTAAATTGGTTATTATGGGGTTTTTTGATGAATTAATGGTTTTTTTTATAAAATTTTAAGGAAACTTCTAGTTTTTAATAATTTATAATGGGGGGTTACTATGGAAAAATGTTAAATTTAAATTATTTGATGGATTTAAATCGGTTATTATAGGGTTTTTTGATGAATTAATGGTATTTTTAATAAATTTTAAGGAAATTTCTGGTTTTTAATAATTTATAATGGGGGTTAGTATGGAAAAATGTTAAATTTAATTTATTTGATGGATTTAAATTGGTTTTTTATGGGGTTTTTTGACGAAATAATGGTTTTTTTAATAAATTTTAAGGAAATTTCTGGTTTTTTAATAATTTATTATGGGGTTTTGTTGAGGAAAAATGTTAAATTTAATTTATTTGATGGATTTAAATTGATTTTTATGGGGTTTTTTGATGAGTTAATGGATTTTTGATTAAATTTTAAGGAAATTTATGGTTTTTAATAATTTATTATGGGGGTTTGTTAAAGAAAAATGTTAAATTTAATTTATTTGATGGATTTAAATTGGTTTTTATGGGGTTTTTTGATGAATTAATGGTTTTTTTTTATAAATTTTAAGGAAACTTCTAGTTTTTAATAATTTATAATGGGGGTTACTATGGAAAAATGTTAAATTTAATTTATTAGTTGGATTTAAATCGGTTATTATGGGGGGATTGTTAAGGAATTATTGTTATTTTTAAGGATTTTTATTAAATTTTAAGGAAACTTCTAGTTTTTAATAATTTATAATGGGGGTTAGTATGGAAAAATGTTAAATTTAAATTATTTGATGGATTTAAATCGGTTATTATGGGGTTTTTTTGATGAATTAATGGTATTTTTAATAAATTTTAAGGAAATTTATGGTTTTTAATAATTTATTATGGGGGTTTGTTAAGGAAAAAATGTTAAATTTAATTTATTTGATGGATTTAAATTGGTTTTTATGGGGTTTTTTTGATGAATTAATGGTATTTTTTATAAATTTTTAAGGAAATTTTCTGGTTTTTAATAATTTAGTATTGGGTTTTGTTAAGGAAAAATGTTAAATTTAATTTATTTGATGAAATTAAATTGGTTTTTATGGGGTTTTTTGATGAATTAATGGTTTTTTTTTATAAATTTTAAGGAAACTTCTAGTTTTTAATAATTTATAATGGGGGTTACTATGGAAAAATGTTAAATTTAATTTATTTGATGGTTTTTAAAATGGTTTTTATGGGGTTTTTTTGATGAATTAATGGATTTTTTTTATAAATTTTAAGGAAACTTCTAGTTTTTAATAATTTATTATGGGGTTTTGTTAAGGAAAAATGTTAAATTTAATTTATTTGATGGATTTAAATTGGTTTTTATGGGGTTTTTTGATGAATTAATGGTATTTTTAATAAATTTTAAGGAAATTTCTGGTTTTTAATAATTTAGTATGGGGTTTTGTTAAGGAAAAATGTTAAATTTAATTTATTTGATGGTTTTAAAATGGTTTTTTATGGGGTTTTTTGATGAATTAATGGTTTTTTTTTATAAATTTTAAGGGAAACTTCTAGTTTTTAATAATTTATAATGGGGGTTACTATGGAAAAATGTTAAATTTAAATTATTTGATGGATTTAAATCGGTTATTATGGGGTTTTTTGATGAATTAATGGTATTTTTTAATAAATTTTAAGGAAATTTCTGGTTTTTAATAATTTATTATGGGGTTTTGTTGAGGAAAAAATGTTAAATTTAATTTATTTGATGGATTTAAATTGGTTTTTATGGGGTTTTTTGATGAATTAATGGTTTTTTTTTATAAATTTTAAGGAAACTTCTAGTTTTTAATAATTTATTATGGGGGTTTGTTAAGGAAAAATGTTAAATTTAATTTATCTGATGGATTTAAATTGGTTTTTTATGGGGTTTTTTGATGAATTAATGGTTTTTTTTTATAAATTTTAAGGAAACTTCTAGTTTTTAATAATTTATAATGGGGGTTACTATGGAAAAATGTTAAATTTAATTTATTAGTTGGATTTAAATCGGTTATTATGGGGGATTGTTAAGGAATTATTGTTATTTTTAAGGATTTTTATTAAATTTTTAAGGAAACTGATTTTTATTAAATTTTAAGGAAACTTCTAGTTTTAATAATTTATAATGGGGGTTTGTATGGAAAAATGTTAAATTTAATTTATTTGATGGATTTAAATTGGTTTTTATGGGGTTTTTTTGACGAAATAATGGATTTTTTAATAAATTTTAAGGAAATTTCTGGTTTTTTAATAAATTTATTATGGGGTTTTGTTGAGGAAAAATGTTAAATTTAATTTATTTGATGGATTTAAATTGGTTTTTATGGGGTTTTTTGATGAATTAATGGTTTTTTTTATAAATTTTAAGGAAACTTCTAGTTTTTAATAATTTATTATGGGGGTTTGTTAAGGAAAAATGTTAAATTTAATTTATTTGATGGATTTAAATTGGTTTTTATGGGGTTTTTTGACGAAATAATGGTTTTATTTTATAAATTTTAAGGAAATTTCTGGTTTTTAATAATTTATAATGGCGGTTACTATGGAAAAATGTTAAATTTAATTTATTTGATGGATTTAAATTGATTTTTATGGGGTTTTTTGATGAATTAATGGATTTTTGAATAAATTTTAAGGAAATTTATGGTTTTTAATAATTTATTATGGGGGTTTGTTAAGGAAAAATGTTAAATTTAATTTATTTGATGGATTTAAATTGGTTTTTATGGGTTTCTTGATGAATTAATGGTATTTTTAATAAATTTTAAGGAAATTTCTGGTTTTTAATAATTTAGTATGGGGTTTTGTTAAGGAAAAATGTTAAATTTAATTTATTTGATGGTTTTAAAATGGTTTTTATGGGGTTTTTTGATGAATTAATGGTTTTTTTTTATAAATTTTAAGGAAACTTCTAGTTTTTAATAATTTATAATGGGGGTTACTATGGAAAAATGTTAAATTTAATTTATTAGTTGGATTTAAATCGGTTATTATGGGGGATTGTTAAGGAATTATTGTTATTTTTAAGGATTTTTATTAAATTTTAAGGAAACTTCTAGTTTTTAATAATTTATAATGGGGGTTAGTATGGAAAAAATGTTAAATTTAATTTATTTGATGGATTTAAATTGGTTTTTATGGGGTTTTTTGATGAATTAATGGTTTTTTTTATAAATTTTAAGGAAACTTCTAGTTTTTAATAATTTATAATGGGGGTTAGTATGGAAAAATGTTAAATTTAATTTATTTGATGGATTTAAATTGGTTTTTATGGGGTTTTTTGACGAAATAATGGTTTTTTTAATAAATTTTAAGGAAATTTCTGGTTTTTAATAATTTATTATGGGGGTTTTGTGGAGGAAAAATGTTAAATTTAATTTATTTGATGGATTTAAATTGATTTTTATGGGGTTTTTTGATGAGTTAATGGATTTTTTGATTAAATTTTAAGGAAATTTATGGTTTTTAATAATTTATTATGGGGTTTGTTAAAGAAAAATGTTAAATTAATTTATTTGATGGATTTAAATTGGTTTTTATGGGGTTTTTTGATGAATTAATGGTTTTTTTTTATAAATTTTAAGGAAACTTCTAGTTTTTAATAATTTATAATGGGGGTTACTATGGAAAAATGTTAAATTTAATTTATTAGTTGGATTTAAATCGGTTATTATGGGGGATTGTTAAGGAATTATTGTTATTTTTAAGGATTTTTATTAAATTTTAAGGAAACTTCTAGTTTTTAATAATTTATAATGGGGGTTAGTATGGAAAAATGTTAAATTTAAATTATTTGATGGATTTAAATCGGTTATTATGGGGTTTTTTGATGAATTAATGGTATTTTTAATAAATTTTAAGGAAATTTCTGGTTTTTAATAATTTAGTATTGGGTTTTGTTAAGGAAAAATGTTAAATTTAATTTATTTGATGGAATTAAATTGGTTTTTTATGGGGTTTTTTGATGAATTAATGGTTTTTTTTTATAAATTTTAAGGAAACTTCTAGTTTTTAATAATTTATAATGGGGGTTACTATGGAAAAATGTTAAATTTAATTTATTTGATGGATTTAAATTGGTTTTTATGGGGTTTTTTGAAGAAATAATGGTTTTTTTAATAAATTTTAAGGAAATTTCTGGTTTTTAATAATTTATTATGGGGTTTTGTTAAGGAAAAATGTTAAATTTAATTTATTTGATGGTTTTAAAATGGTTTTTATGGGGTTTTTTGATGAATTAATGGTTTTTTTTTATAAATTTTAAGGAAACTTCTAGTTTTTAATAATTTATAATGGGGGTTACTATGGAAAAATGTTAAATTTAATTTATTAAGTTGGATTTAAATCGGTTATTATGGGGGATTGTTAAGGAATTATTGTTATTTTTAAGGATTTTTATTAAATTTTAAGGAAACTTCTAGTTTATAATGGGGGTTAGTATGGAAAAATGTTAAATTTAAATTATTTGATGGATTTAAATCGGTTATTATGGGGTTTTTTGATGAATTAATGGTATTTTTAATAAATTTTAAGGAAATTTATGGTTTTTAATAATTTATTATGGGGGTTTGTTAAGGAAAAATGTTAAATTTAATTTATTTGATGGATTTAAATTGGTTTTTATGGGGTTTTTTGATGAATTAATGGTATTTTTTATAAATTTTAAGGAAATTTCTGGTTTTTAATAATTTAGTATTGGGTTTTGTTAAGGAAAAATGTTAAATTTAATTTATTTGATGGAATTAAATTGGTTTTTATGGGGTTTTTTGATGAATTAATGGTTTTTTTTTATAAATTTTATGGAAACTTCTAGTTTTTAATAATTTATAATGGGGGTTACTATGGAAAAAATGTTAAATTTAATTTATTTGATGGATTTAAATTGGTTTTTATGGGGTTTTTTGAAGAAATAATGGTTTTTTTTAATAAATTTTAAGGAAATTTTGGTTTTTAATAATTTATTATGGGGTTTTGTTAAGGAAAAATGTTAAATTTAATTTATCTGATGGATTTAAATTGGTTTTTATGGGGTTTTTTTGATGAATTAATGGTTTTTTTTTATAAATTTTAAGGAAACTTCTAGTTTTTAATAATTTATTATGGGGGTTTGTTAAGGAAAAATGTTAAATTTAATTTATCTGATGGATTTAAATTGGTTTTTATGGGGTTTTTTGATGAATTAATGGTTTTTTTTATAAATTTTAAGGAAACTTCTAGTTTTTTAATAATTTATAATGGGGGGTTACTATGGAAAAATGTTAAATTTAATTTATTAGTTGGATTTAAATCGGTTATTATGGGGGATTGTTAAGGAATTATTGTTATTTTTAAGGATTTTTATTAAATTTTAAGGAAACTTCTAGTTTTTAATAATTTATAATGGGGGTTTGTATGGAAAAATGTTAAATTTAATTTATTTGATGGATTTAAATTGGTTTTTATGGGGTTTTTTTGACGAAATAATGGATTTTTTAATAAATTTTAAGGAAATTTCTGGTTTTTAATAATTTATTATGGGGTTTTGTTGAGGAAAAATGTTAAATTTAATTTATTTGATGGATTTAAATTGGTTTTTATGGGGTTTTTTGATGAATTAATGGTTTTTTTTTATAAATTTTAAGGAAACTTCTAGTTTTTAATAATTTATTATGGGGGTTTGTTAAGGAAAAATGTTAAATTTAATTTATTTGATGGATTTAAATTGGTTTTTTATGGGGTTTTTTGACGAAATAATGGTTTTTTTTTATAAATTTTAAGGAAATTTCTGGTTTTTAATAATTTATAATGGCGGTTACTATGGAAAAATGTTAAATTTAATTTATTAGTTGGATTTAAATCGGTTATTATAGGGTTTTTTGATGAATTAATGGTATTTTTAATAAATTTTAAGGAAATTTCTGGTTTTTAATAATTTATTATGGGGTTTTGTTAAGGAAAAATGTTAAATTTAATTTATTTGATGGATTTAAAATGGTTTTTTATGGGGTTTTTTGATGAATTAATGGTTTTTTTTATAAATTTTAAGGAAACTTCTAGTTTTTAATAATTTATAATGGGGGTTACTATGGAAAAATGTTAAATTTAATTTATTAGTTGGATTTAAATCGGTTATTATGGGGGATTGTTAAGGAATTATTGTTATTTTTAAGGATTTTTATTAAATTTTAAGGAAACTTCTAGTTTTTAATAATTTATAATGGGGGTTAGTATGGAAAAATGTTAAATTTAATTTATTTGATGGATTTAAATTGGTTTTTATGGGGTTTTTTGATGAATTAATGGTTTTTTTTTATAAATTTTAAGGAAACTTCTAGTTTTTAATAATTTATAATGGGGGTTAGTATGGAAAAATGTTAAATTTAATTTATTTGATGGATTTAAATTGGTTTTTATGGGGTTTTTTTGACGAAATAATGGTTTTTTTAATAAATTTTAAGGAAATTTCTGGTTTTTAATAATTTATTATGGGGTTTTGTTGAGGAAAAATGTTAAATTTAATTTATTTGATGGATTTAAATTGATTTTTATGGGGTTTTTTGATGAGTTAATGGATTTTTGATTAAATTTTAAGGAAATTTATGGTTTTTAATAATTTATTATGGGGGTTTGTTAAAGAAAAATGTTAAATTTAATTTATTTGATGGATTTAAATTGGTTTTTATGGGGTTTTTTGAAGAAATAATGGTTTTTTTAATAAATTTTAAGGAAATTTCTGGTTTTTAATAATTTATTATGGGGTTTTGTTAAGGAAAAATGTTAAATTTAATTTATCTGATGGATTTAAATTGGTTTTTATGGGGTTTTTTTGATGAATTAATGGTTTTTTTTATAAATTTTAAGGAAACTTCTAGTTTTTAATAATTTATAATGGGGGTTACTATGGAAAAATGTTAAATTTAAATTATTTGATGGATTTAAATCGGTTATTATAGGGTTTTTTGATGAATTAATGGTATTTTTAATAAATTTTAAGGAAATTTCTGGTTTTTAATAATTTAGTATGGGGTTTTGTTAAGGAAAAATGTTAAATTTAATTTATTTGATGATTTAAAATGGTTTTTATGGGGTTCTTTGATGAATTAATGGATTTTTTTATAAATTTTAAGGAAACTTCTAGTTTTTAATAATTTATAATGGGGGTTACTATGGAAAAAATGTTAAATTTAATTTATTAGTTGGATTTAAATCGGTTATTATGGGGGATTGTTAAGGAATTATTGTTATTTTTAAGGATTTTTTATAAATTTTAAGGAAACTTCTAGTTTTTAATAATTTATAATGGGGGTTAGTATGGAAAAATGTTAAATTTAATTTATTTGATGGATTTAAATTGGTTTTTATGGGGTTTTTTGATGAAGTAATAGTAATTTTAATAAATTTTAAGGATATTTCTGGTTTTTAATAATTTATTATGGGGGTTTGTTAAGGAAAAAAGTTAAATTTAATTTATTTGATGGATTTAAATTGGTTTTTATGGGGTTTTTTGATGAAGTAATGGTTTTTCTAATAAATTTTAAGGAAACGTCTAGTTTTTAATAATTTATAATGGGGGTTAGTATGAAAAATGTTAAATTTAATTTATTTGATGGATTTAAATTGGTTTTTATGGGGTTTTTTGATGAATTAATGGTATTTTTTATAAATTTTAAGGAAATTTCTGGTTTTTAATAATTTATTATGGGGTTTTGTTAAGGAAAAATGTTAAATTTAATTTTTTTGATGGATTTAAATTGGTTTTTATGGGGTTTTTTGATGAATTAATGGATTTTTGAATAAATTTTAAGGAAATTTATGGTTTTTAATAATTTATTATGGGGGTTTGTTAAGGAAAAATGTTAAATTTAATTTATTTGATGGATTTAAATTGGTTTTTATGGGGTTTTTTGATGAATTAATGGTTTTTTTTATAAATTTTAAGGAAACTTCTAGTTTTTAATAATTTATAATGGCGGTTACTATGGAAAAATGTTAAATTTAATTTATTAGTTGGATTTAAATCGGTTATTATGGGGGATTGTTAAGGAATTATTGTTATTTTTAAGGATTTTTATTAAATTTTAAGGAAACTTCTAGTTTTTAATAATTTATAATGGGGGTTAGTATGGAAAAATGTTAAATTTAAATTATTTGATGGATTTAAATCGGTTATTATGGGTTTTTTTTATGAATTAATGGTATTTTTAATAAATTTTAAGGAAATTTATGGTTTTTAATAATTTATTATGGGGGTTTGTTAAGGAAAAATGTAAAATTTAATTTATTTGATGGATTTAAATTGGTTTTTATGGGGTTTTTTGATGAATTAATGGTATTTTTTATAAATTTTAAGGAAATTTCTGGTTTTTAATAATTTAGTATTGGGTTTTGTTAAGGAAAAATGTTAAATTTAATTTATTTGATGGAATTAAATTGGTTTTTATGGGGTTTTTTGATGAATTAATGGTTTTTTTTTTATAAATTTTAAGGAAACTTCTAGTTTTTAATAATTTATAATGGGGGTTACTATGGAAAAATGTTAAATTTAATTTATTTGATGGATTTAAATTGGTTTTTATGGGGTTTTTTGAAGAAATAATGGTTTTTTTAATAAATTTTAAGGAAATTTCTGGTTTTTAATAATTTATTATGGGGTTTTGTTAAGGAAAAATGTTAAATTTAATTTATCTGATGGATTTAAATTGGTTTTTATGGGGTTTTTTGATGAATTAATGGTTTTTTTTTATAAATTTTAAGGAAACTTCTAGTTTTTAATAATTTATAATGGGGGTTACTATGGAAAAATGTTAAATTTAAATTATTTGATGGATTTAAATCGGTTATTATAGGGTTTTTTGATGAATTAATGGTATTTTTAATAAATTTTAAGGAAATTTCTGGTTTTTAATAATTTAGTATGGGGTTTTGTTAAGGAAAAATGTTAAATTTAATTTATTTGATGATTTAAAATGGTTTTTATGGGGTTCTTTGATGAATTAATGGATTTTTTTATAAATTTTAAGGAAATTTATGGTTTTTAATAATTTATTATGGGGTTTTGTTAAGGAAAAATGTTAAATTTAATTTTTTTGATGGATTTAAATTGGTTTTTATGGGGTTTTTTGATGAATTAATGGATTTTTGAATAAATTTTAAGGAAATTTATGGTTTTTAATAATTTATTATGGGGGTTTGTTAAGGAAAAATGTTAAATTTAATTTATTTGATGGATTTAAATTGGTTTTTATGGGGTTTTTTGATGAATTAATGGTTTTTTTTATAAATTTTAAGGAAACTTCTAGTTTTTAATAATTTATAATGGCGGTTACTATGGAAAAATGTTAAATTTAATTTATTAGTTGGATTTAAATCGGTTATTATGGGGGATTGTTAAGGAATTATTGTTATTTTTAAGGATTTTTATTAAATTTTAAGGAAACTTCTAGTTTTTAATAATTTATAATGGGGGTTAGTATGGAAAAATGTTAAATTTAAATTATTTGATGGATTTAAATCGGTTATTATGGGTTTTTTTTATGAATTAATGGTATTTTTAATAAATTTTAAGGAAATTTATGGTTTTTAATAATTTATTATGGGGGTTTGTTAAGGAAAAATGTAAAATTTAATTTATTTGATGGATTTAAATTGGTTTTTATGGGGTTTTTTGATGAATTAATGGTATTTTTTATAAATTTTAAGGAAATTTCTGGTTTTTAATAATTTAGTATTGGGTTTTGTTAAGGAAAAATGTTAAATTTAATTTATTTGATGGAATTAAATTGGTTTTTATGGGGTTTTTTGATGAATTAATGGTTTTTTTTTTATAAATTTTAAGGAAACTTCTAGTTTTTAATAATTTATAATGGGGGTTACTATGGAAAAATGTTAAATTTAATTTATTAGTTGGATTTAAATCGGTTATTATGGGGGATTGTTAAGGAATTATTGTTATTTTTAAGGATTTTTTATAAATTTTAAGGAAACTTCTAGTTTTTATTAATTTATAATGGCGGTTACTATGGAAAAATGTTAAATTTAATTTATTAGTTGGATTTAAATCGGTTATTATGGGGGATTGTTAAGAAATAATTGTTATTTTTAAGGATTTTTATTAAATTTTAAGGAAACTTCTAGTTTTTAATAATTTATAATGGGGGTTAGTATGGAAAAATGTTAAATTTAATTTATTTGATGGATTTAAATTGGTTTTTATGGGGTTTTTTGATGAAGTAATAGTAATTTTAATAAATTTTAAGGATATTTCTGGTTTTTAATAATTTATTATGGGGGTTTGTTAAGGAAAAAAGTTAAATTTAATTTATTTGATGGATTTAAATTGGTTTTTATGGGGTTTTTTGATGAAGTAATGGTTTTTCTAATAAATTTTAAGGAAATTTATGGTTTTTAATAATTTATTATGGGGGTTTGTTAAGGAAAAATGTTAAATTTAATTTATTAGTTGGATTTAAATCGGTTATTATGGGGGATTGTTAAGGAATAATTGTTATTTTTAAGGATTTTTATTAAATTTTAAGGAAACTTCTAGTTTTTAATAATTTATAATGGGGGTTAGTATGGAAAAATGATAAATTTAATTTATTTGATGGATTTAAATTGGTTTTTATGAGGTTTTTTGATGAATTAATGGTTTTTTTTAATAAATTTTAAGGAAACGTCTAGTTTTTAATAATTTATAATGGGGGTTAGTATGAAAAATGTTAAATTTAATTTATTTGATGGATTTAAATTGGTTTTTATGGGGTTTTTTGATGAATTAATGGTATTTTTTATAAATTTTAAGGAAATTTCTGGTTTTTAATAATTTATTATGGGGTTTTGTTAAGGAAAAATGTTAAATTTAATTTTTTTGATGGATTTAAATTGGTTTTTATGGGGTTTTTTGATGAATTAATGGATTTTTGAATAAATTTTAAGGAAATTTATCGTTTTTAATAATTTATTATGGGGGTTTGTTAAGGAAAAATGTTAAATTTAATTTATTTGATGGATTTAAATTGGTTTTTATGGGGTTTTTTGATGAATTAATGGTTTTTTTTTATAAATTTTAAGGAAACTTCTAGTTTTTAATAATTTATAATGGCGGTTACTATGGAAAAATGTTAAATTTAATTTATTAGTTGGATTTAAATCGGTTATTATGGGGGATTGTTAAGGAATTATTGTTATTTTTAAGGATTTTTATTAAATTTTAAGGAAACTTCTAGTTTTTAATAATTTATAATGGGGGTTAGTATGGAAAAATGTTAAATTTAAATTATTTGATGGATTTAAATCGGTTATTATGGGTTTTTTTTTATGAATTAATGGTATTTTTAATAAATTTTAAGGAAATTTATGGTTTTTAATAATTTATTATGGGGGTTTGTTAAGGAAAAATGTTAAATTTAATTTATTTGATGGATTTAAATTGGTTTTTATGGGGTTTTTTGATGAATTAATGGTATTTTTTATAAATTTTAAGGAAATTTCTGGTTTTTAATAATTTATTATGGGGTTTTGTTAAGGAAAAATGTTAAATTTAATTTATTTGATGGATTTAAATTGGTTTTTATGGGGTTTTTTGACGAAATAATGGTTTTTTTAATAAATTTTAAGGAAATTTCTGGTTTTTAATAATTTATAATGGTTGTTACTATGGAAAAATGTTAAATTTAATTTATTAGTTGGATTTAAATCGGTTATTATGGGGGATTGTTAAGGAATTATTGTTATTTTTAAGGATTTTTATTAAATTTTAAGGAAACTTCTAGTTTTTAATAATTTATAATGGGGGTTAGTATGGAAAAATGTTAAATTTAATTTATTTGATGGATTTAAATTGGTTTTTATGGGGTTTTTTTGATGAATTAATGGTTTTTTTTTATAAATTTTAAGGAAACTTCTAGTTTTTAATAATTTATAATGGGGGTTAGTATGGAAAAATGTTAAATTTAATTTATTTGATGGATTTAAATTGATTTTTATGGGGTTTTTTGATGAGTTAATGGATTTTTGAATAAATTTTAAGGAAATTTATGGTTTTTAATAATTTATTATGGGGGTTTGTTAAAGAAAAATGTTAAATTTAATTTATTTGATGGATTTAAATTGGTTTTTATGGGGGATTGTTAAGGAATTATTGTTATTTTTAAGGATTTTTATTAAATTTTAAGGAAACTTCTAGTTTTTAATAATTTATAATGGGGGTTAATATGGAAAAATGTTAAATTTAAATTATTTGATGGATTTTAAATCGGTTATTATGGGGTTTTTTGATGAATTAATGGTATTTTTAATAAATTTTAAGGAAATTTATGGTTTTTAATAATTTATTATGGGGGTTTGTTAAGGAAAAATGTAAAATTTAATTTATTTGATGGATTTAAATTGGTTTTTATGGGGTTTTTTGATGAATTAATGGTTTTTTTTTATAAATTTTAAGGAAACTTCTAGTTTTTAATAATTTATAATGGGGGTTACTATGGAAAAATGTTAAATTTAATTTATTTGATGGATTTAAATTGGTTTTTATGGGGTTTTTTGAAGAAATAATGGTTTTTTTAATAAATTTTAAGGAAATTTCTGGTTTTTAATAATTTATTATGGGGTTTTGTTAAGGAAAAATGTTAAATTTAATTTATCTGATGGATTTAAATTGGTTTTTATGGGGTTTTTTGATGAATTAATGGTTTTTTTTATAAATTTTAAGGAAACTTCTAGTTTTTAATAATTTATTATGGGGTTTTGTTAAGGAAAAATGTTAAATTTAATTTATCTGATGGATTTAAATTGGTTTTTATGGGGTTTTTTGATGAATTAATGGTTTTTTTTTATAAATTTTAAGGAAACTTCTAGTTTTTAATAATTTATAATGGGGGGTTACTATGGAAAAATGTTAAATTTAATTTATTTGATGGTTTTAAAATGGTTTTTATGGGGTTTTTTGATGAATTAATGGATTTTTTTTATAAATTTTAAGGAAACTTCTAGTTTTTAATAATTTATTATGGGGTTTTGTTAAGGAAAAATGTTAAATTTAATTTATTTGATGGATTTAAATTGGTTTTTATGGGGTTTTTTGATGAATTAATGGTATTTTTAATAAATTTTAAGGAAATTTCTGGTTTTTAATAATTTAGTATGGGGTTTTGTTAAGGAAAAATGTTAAATTTAATTTATTTGATGGTTTTAAAATGGTTTTTATAGGGTTTTTTGATGAATTAATGGTTTTTTTTTATAAATTTTAAGGAAACTTCTAGTTTTTAATAATTTATAATGGGGGTTACTATGGAAAAATGTTAAATTTAAATTATTTGATGGATTTAAATCGGTTATTATGGGGTTTTTTGATGAATTAATGGTATTTTTAATAAATTTTAAGGAAATTTATGGTTTTTAATAATTTATTATGGGGGTTTGTTAAGGAAAAATGTTAAATTTAATTTATTTGATGGATTTAAATTGGTTTTTTATGGGGTTTTTTGATGAATTAATGGTATTTTTTATAAATTTTAAGGAAATTTCTGGTTTTTAATAATTTATTATGGGGTTTTGTTAAGGAAAAATGTTAAATTTAATTTATTTGATGGATTTAAATTGGTTTTTATGGGGTTTTTTGATGAATTAATGGTTTTTTTTTATAAATTTTAAGGAAACTTCTAGTTTTTAATAATTTATAATGGGGGTTACTATGGAAAAATGTTAAATTTAAATTATTTGATGGATTTAAATCGGTTATTATAGGGTTTTTTTGATGAATTAATGGTATTTTTAATAAATTTTAAGGAAATTTCTGGTTTTTAATAATTTATTATGGGGTTTTGTTAAGGAAAAATGTTAAATTTAATTTATTTGATGGATTTAAATTGATTTTTATGGGGTTTTTTGATGAATTAATGGATTTTTGAATAAATTTTAAGGAAATTTATGGTTTTTAATAATTTATTATGGGGGTTTGTTAAGGAAAAATGTTAAATTTAATTTATTTGATGGATTTAAATTGGTTTTTATGGGGTTTCTTGATGAATTAATGGTATTTTTAATAAATTTTAAGGAAATTTCTGGTTTTTAATAATTTAGTATGGGGTTTTGTTAAGGAAAAATGTTAAATTTAATTTATTTGATGGTTTTAAAATGGTTTTTATGGCGTTTTTTGATGAATTAATGGTTTTTTTTTATAAATTTTAAGGAAACTTCTAGTTTTTAATAATTTATAATGGGGGTTACTATGGAAAAATGTTAAATTTAATTTATTAGTTGGATTTAAATCGGTTATTATGGGGGATTGTTAAGGAATTATTGTTATTTTTAAGGATTTTTATTAAATTTTAAGGAAACTTCTAGTTTTTAAAAATTTATAATGGGGGTTAGTATGGAAAAATGTTAAATTTAATTTATTTGATGGATTTAAATTGGTTTTTATGGGGTTTTTTTGATGAATTAATGGTTTTTTTTATAAATTTTAAGGAAACTTCTAGTTTTTAATAATTTATAATGGGGGGTTAGTATGGAAAAATGTTAAATTTAATTTATTTGATGGATTTAAATTGGTTTTTATGGGGTTTTTTGACGAAATAATGGTTTTTTTAATAAATTTTAAGGAAATTTCTGGTTTTTAATAATTTATAATGGTTGTTACTATGGAAAAATGTTAAATTTAATTTATTAGTTGGATTTAAATCGGTTATTATGGGGGATTGTTAAGGAATTATTGTTATTTTTAAGGATTTTTATTAAATTTTAAGGAAACTTCTAGTTTTTAATAATTTATAATGGGGGTTCGTATGGAAAAATGTTAAATTTAATTTATTTGATGGATTTAAATTGGTTTTTATGGGGTTTTTTGATGAATTAATGGTTTTTTTTATAAATTTTAAGGAAACTTCTAGTTTTTAATAATTTATAATGGGGGTTAGTATGGAAAAATGTTAAATTTAATTTATTTGATGGATTTAAATTGATTTTTATGGGGTTTTTTGATGAGTTAATGGATTTTTGAATAAATTTTAAGGAAATTTATGGTTTTTAATAATTTATTATGGGGGTTTGTTAAAGAAAAATGTTAAATTTAATTTATTTGATGGATTTAAATTGGTTTTTATGGGGGATTGTTAAGGAATTATTGTTATTTTTAAGGATTTTTATTAAATTTTAAGGAAACTTCTAGTTTTTAATAATTTATAATGGGGGTTAATATGGAAAAATGTTAAATTTAAATTATTTGATGGATTTAAATCGGTTTTTTATGGGGTTTTTTGATGAGTTAATGGATTTTTGAATAAATTTTAAGGAAATTTATGGTTTTTAATAATTTATTATGGGGGTTTGTTAAAGAAAAATGTTAAATTTAATTTATTTGATGGATTTAAATTGGTTTTTATGGGGGATTGTTAAGGAATTATTGTTATTTTTAAGGATTTTTATTAAATTTTAAGGAAACTTCTAGTTTTTAATAATTTATAATGGGGGTTAATATGGAAAAAATGTTAAATTTAAATTATTTGATGGATTTAAATCGGTTATTATGGGGTTTTTTGATGAATTAATGGTATTTTTAATAAATTTTAAGGAAATTTATGGTTTTTAATAATTTATTATGGGGGTTTGTTAAGGAAAAATGTAAAATTTAATTTATTTGATGGATTTAAATTGGTTTTTATGGGGTTTTTTGAAGAAATAATGGTTTTTTTAATAAATTTTAAGGAAATTTCTGGTTTTTAATAATTTATTATGGGGTTTTGTTAAGGAAAAATGTTAAATTTAATTTATCTGATGGATTTAAATTGGTTTTTATGGGGTTTTTTGATGAATTAATGGTTTTTTTTATAAATTTTAAGGAAACTTCTAGTTTTTAATAATTTATTATGGGGTTTTGTTAAGGAAAAATGTTAAATTTAATTTATCTGATGGATTTAAATTGGTTTTTATGGGGTTTTTTGATGAATTAATGGTTTTTTTTTATAAATTTTAAGGAAACTTCTAGTTTTTAATAATTTATAATGGGGGTTACTATGGAAAAATGTTAAATTTAATTTATTTGATGGTTTTAAAATGGTTTTTTATGGGGTTTTTTGATGAATTAATGGATTTTTTTATAAATTTTAAGGAAACTTCTAGTTTTTAATAATTTATTATGGGGTTTTGTTAAGGAAAAATGTTAAATTTAATTTATTTGATGGATTTAAATTGGTTTTTATGGGGTTTTTTTGATGAATTAATGGTATTTTTAATAAATTTTAAGGAAATTTCTGGTTTTTAATAATTTAGTATGGGGTTTTGTTAAGGAAAAATGTTAAATTTAATTTATTTGATGGTTTTAAAATGGTTTTTATGGGGTTTTTTGATGAATTAATGGTTTTTTTTTATAAATTTTAAGGAAACTTCTAGTTTTTAATAATTTATAATGGGGGTTACTATGGAAAAATGTTAAATTTAAATTATTTGATGGATTTAAATCGGTTATTATGGGGTTTTTTGATGAATTAATGGTATTTTTAATAAATTTTAAGGAAATTTATGGTTTTTAATAATTTATTATGGGGGTTTGTTAAGGAAAAATGTTAAATTTAATTTATTTGATGGATTTAAATTGGTTTTTATGGGGTTTTTTGATGAATTAATGGTATTTTTTATAAATTTTAAGGAAATTTCTGGTTTTTAATAATTTATTATGGGGTTTTGTTAAGGAAAAATGTTAAATTTAATTTATTTGATGGATTTAAATTGGTTTTTTATGGGGTTTTTTGATGAATTAATGGTTTTTTTTATAAATTTTAAGGAAACTTCTAGTTTTTAATAATTTATAATGGGGGTTACTATGGAAAAATGTTAAATTTAAATTATTTGATGGATTTAAATCGGTTATTATAGGGTTTTTTGATGAATTAATGGTATTTTTAATAAATTTTAAGGAAATTTCTGGTTTTTAATAATTTATTATGGGGTTTTGTTAAGGAAAAATGTTAAATTTAATTTATTTGATGGATTTAAATTGATTTTTATGGGGTTTTTTGATGAATTAATGGATTTTTGAATAAATTTTAAGGAAATTTATGGTTTTTAATAATTTATTATGGGGGTTTGTTAAGGAAAAATGTTAAATTTAATTTATTTGATGGATTTAAATTGGTTTTTATGGGGTTTCTTGATGAATTAATGGTATTTTTAATAAATTTTAAGGAAATTTCTGGTTTTTAATAATTTAGTATGGGGTTTTGTTAAGGAAAAATGTTAAATTTAATTTATTTGATGGTTTTAAAATGGTTTTTATGGGGTTTTTTGATGAATTAATGGTTTTTTTTTATAAATTTTAAGGAAACTTCTAGTTTTTAATAATTTATAATGGGGGTTACTATGGAAAAATGTTAAATTTAATTTATTAGTTGGATTTAAATCGGTTATTATGGGGGATTGTTAAGGAATTATTGTTATTTTTAAGGATTTTTATTAAATTTTAAGGAAACTTCTAGTTTTTAAAAATTTATAATGGGGGTTAGTATGGAAAAATGTTAAATTTAATTTATTTGATGGATTTAAATTGGTTTTTTATGGGGTTTTTTGATGAATTAATGGTTTTTTTTATAAATTTTAAGGAAATTTCTGGTTTTTAATAATTTATTATGGGGTTTTGTTAAGGAAAAATGTTAAATTTAATTTATTTGATGGATTTAAATTGATTTTTATGGGGTTTTTTTGATGAATTAATGGATTTTTGAATAAATTTTAAGGAAATTTATGGTTTTTAATAATTTATTATGGGGGTTTGTTAAGGAAAAATGTTAAATTTAATTTATTTGATGGATTTAAATTGGTTTTTATGGGGTTTCTTGATGAATTAATGGTATTTTTAATAAATTTTAAGGAAATTTCTGGTTTTTAATAATTTAGTATGGGGTTTTGTTAAGGAAAAATGTTAAATTTAATTTATTTGATGGTTTTAAAATGGTTTTTATGGGGTTTTTTGATGAAATTATGGTTTTTTTTATAAATTTTAAGGAAACTTCTAGTTTTTAATAATTTATAATGGGGGTTACTATGGAAAAATGTTAAATTTAATTTATTAGTTGGATTTAAATCGGTTATTATGGGGGATTGTTAAGGAATTATTGTTATTTTTAAGGATTTTTATTAAATTTTAAGGAAACTTCTAGTTTTTAAAAATTTATAATGGGGGTTAGTATGGAAAAATGTTAAATTTAATTTATTTGATGGATTTAAATTGGTTTTTATGGGGTTTTTTGATGAATTAATGGTTTTTTTTTATAAATTTTAAGGAAACTTCTAGTTTTTAATAATTTATAATGGGGGTTAGTATGGAAAAATGTTAAATTTAATTTATTTGATGGATTTAAATTGGTTTTTATGGGTTTTTTGACGAAATAATGGTTTTTTTAATAAATTTTAAGGAAATTTCTGGTTTTTAATAATTTATAATGGTTGTTACTATGGAAAAATGTTAAATTTAATTTATTAGTTGGATTTAAATCGGTTATTATGGGGGATTGTTAAGGAATTATTGTTATTTTTAAGGATTTTTATTAAATTTTAAGGAAACTTCTAGTTTTTAATAATTTATAATGGGGGTTAGTATGGAAAAATGTTAAATTTAATTTATTTGATGGATTTAAATTGGTTTTTATGGGGTTTTTTGATGAATTAATGGTTTTTTTTATAAATTTTAAGGAAACTTCTAGTTTTTAATAATTTATAATGGGGGTTAGTATGGAAAAATGTTAAATTTAATTTATTTGATGGATTTAAATTGATTTTTATGGGGTTTTTTGATGAGTTAATGGATTTTTGAATAAATTTTCAGGAAATTTATGGTTTTTAATAATTTATTATGGGGGTTTGTTAAAGAAAAATGTTAAATTTAATTTATTTGATGGATTTAAATTGGTTTTTATGGGGGATTGTTAAGGAATTATTGTTATTTTTAAGGATTTTTATTAAATTTTAAGGAAACTTCTAGTTTTTAATAATTTATAATGGGGGTTAATATGGGAAAAATGTAAATTTAAATTATTTGATGGATTTAAATCGGTTATTATGGGGTTTTTTGATGAATTAATGGTATTTTTAATAAATTTTAAGGAAATTTATGGTTTTTAATAATTTATTATGGGGGTTTGTTAAGGAAAAAATGTAAAATTTAATTTATTTGATGGATTTAAATTGGTTTTTATGGGGTTTTTTGATGAATTAATGGTATTTTTTATAAATTTTAAGGAAATTTCTGGTTTTTAATAATTTAGTATTGGGTTTTGTTAAGGAAAAATGTTAAATTTTAATTATTTGATGGATTTAAATTGGTTTTTATGGGGTTTTTTGATGAATTAATGGTTTTTTTTTATAAATTTTAAGGAAACTTCTAGTTTATTAATAATTTATAATGGGGGTTACTATGGAAAAATGTTAAATTTAATTTATTTGATGGATTTAAATTGGTTTTTATGGGGTTTTTTGAAGAAATAATGGTTTTTTTAATAAATTTTAAGGAAATTTCTGGTTTTTAATAATTTATTATGGGGTTTTGTTAAGGAAAAATGTTAAATTTAATTTATCTGATGGATTTAAAATTGGTTTTTATGGGGTTTTTTGATGAATAATGGTTTTTTTTATAAATTTTAAGGAAAACTTCTAGTTTTTAATAATTTATTATGGGGTTTTGTTAAGGAAAAATGTTAAATTTAATTTATCTGATGGATTTAAATTGGTTTTTATGGGGTTTTTTGATGAATTAATGGTTTTTTTTTATAAATTTTAAGGAAACTTCTAGTTTTTAATAATTTATAATGGGGGTTACTATGGAAAAATGTTAAATTTAATTTATCTTGATGGTTTTAAAATGGTTTTTATGGGTTTTTTGATGAATTAATGGATTTTTTTATAAATTTTAAGGAAACTTCTAGTTTTTAATAATTTATTATGGGGTTTTGTTAAGGAAAAATGTTAAATTTAATTTATTTGATGGATTTAAATTGGTTTTTATGGGGTTTTTTGATGAATTAATGGTATTTTTAATAAATTTTAAGGAAATTTCTGGTTTTTAATAATTTAGTATGGGGTTTTGTTAAGGAAAAATGTTAAATTTAATTTATTTGATGGTTTTAAAATGGTTTTTATGGGGTTTTTTGATGAATTAATGGTTTTTTTTATAAATTTTAAGGAAACTTCTAGTTTTTAATAATTTATAATGGGGGTTTACTATGGAAAAATGTTAAATTTAAATTATTTGATGGATTTAAATCGGTTATTATGGGGTTTTTTGATGAATTAATGGTAATTTTTAATAAATTTTAAGGAAATTTATGGTTTTTAATAATTTATTATGGGGGTTTGTTAAGGAAAAATGTTAAATTTAATTTATTTGATGGATTTAAATTGTTTTTATGGGGTTTTTTGATGAATTAATGGTATTTTTTTTATAAATTTAAGGAAATTTCTGGTTTTTAATAATTTATTATGGGGTTTTGTTAAGGAAAAATGTTAAATTTAATTTATTTGATGGATTTAAATTGGTTTTTATGGGGTTTTTTGATGAATTAATGGTTTTTTTTATAAATTTTAAGGAAACTTCTAGTTTTTAAATAATTTATAATGGGGGTTACTATGGAAAAATGTTAAATTTAAATTATTAGTTGGATTTAAATCGGTTATTATGGGGGATTGTTAAGGAATTATTGTTATTTTTAAGGATTTTTATTAAATTTTAAGGAAACTTCTAGTTTTTAAAAATTTATAATGGGGGTTAGTATGGAAAAATGTTAAATTTAATTTATTTGATGGATTTAAAATTGGTTTTTATGGGGTTTTTTGATGAGTTAATGGATTTTTGAATAAATTTTCAGGAAATTTATGGTTTTTAATAATTTATTATGGGGGTTTGTTAAAGAAAAATGTTAAATTTAATTTATTTGATGGATTTAAATTGGTTTTTATGGGGGATTGTTAAGGAATTATTGTTATTTTTAAGGATTTTTATTAAATTTTAAGGAAACTTCTAGTTTTTAATAATTTATAATGGGGGTTAATATGGAAAAATGTTAAATTTAAATTATTTGATGGATTTAAATCGGTTATTATGGGGTTTTTTGATGAATTAATGGTATTTTTAATAAATTTTAAGGAAATTTATGGTTTTTAATAATTTATTATGGGGGTTTGTTAAGGAAAAAATGTAAAATTTAATTTATTTGATGGATTTAAATTGGTTTTTATGGGGTTTTTTTGATGAATTAATGGTATTTTTTATAAATTTTAAGGAAATTTCTGGTTTTTAATAATTTAGTATTGGGTTTTGTTAAGGAAAAAATGTTAAATTTAATTTATTTGATGGATTTAAATTGGTTTTTATGGGGTTTTTTGATGAATTAATGGTTTTTTTTTATAAATTTTAAGGAAACTTCTAGTTTTTAATAATTTATAATGGGGGTTACTATGGAAAAATGTTAAATTTAATTTATTTTGATGGATTTAAATTGGTTTTTATGGGGTTTTTTTGAAGAAATAATGGTTTTTTTAATAAATTTTAAGGAAATTTCTGGTTTTTAATAATTTATTATGGGGTTTTGTTAAGGAAAAATGTTAAATTTAATTTATCTGATGGATTTAAATTGGTTTTTATGGGTTTTTTGATGAATTAATGGTTTTTTTTATAAATTTTAAGGAAACTTCTAGTTTTTAATAATTTATTATGGGGTTTTGTTAAGGAAAAATGTTAAATTTAATTTATCTGATGGATTTAAATTGGTTTTTATGGGGTTTTTTGATGAATTAATGGTTTTTTTTTATAAATTTTAAGGAAACTTCTAGTTTTTAATAATTTATAATGGGGGTTACTATGGAAAAACTGTTAAATTTAATTTATTTGATGGTTTTAAAATGGTTTTTATGGGGTTTTTTGATGAATTAATGGATTTTTTTATAAATTTTAAGGAAACTTCTAGTTTTTAATAATTTATTATGGGGTTTTGTTAAGGAAAAATGTTAAATTTAATTTATTTGATGGATTTAAATTGGTTTTTATGGGTTTTTTGATGAATTAATGGTATTTTTAATAAATTTTAAGAAAATTTCTGGTTTTTAATAATTTAGTATGGGGTTTTGTTAAGGAAAAATGTTAAATTTAATTTATTTGATGGTTTTAAAATGGTTTTTATGGGGTTTTTTGATGAATTAATGGTTTTTTTTATAAATTTTAAGGAAACTTCTAGTTTTTAAAAATTTATAATGGGGGTTAGTATGGAAAAATGTTAATTTAATTTATTTGATGGATTTAAATTGGTTTTTATGGGGTTTTTTGATGAATTAATGGTTTTTTTTTATAAATTTTAAGGAAATTTCTGGTTTTTAATAATTTATTATGGGGTTTTGTTAAGGAAAAATGTTAAATTTAATTTATTTGATGGATTTAAATTGATTTTTATGGGGTTTTTTGATGAATTAATGGATTTTTGAATAAATTTTAAGGAAATTTATGGTTTTTTAATAATTTATTATGGGGGGTTTGTTAAGGAAAAATGTTAAATTTAATTTATTTGATGGATTTAAATTGGTTTTTATGGGGTTTCTTGATGAATTAATGGTATTTTTAATAAATTTTAAGGAAATTTCTGGTTTTTAATAATTTAGTATGGGGTTTTGTTAAGGAAAAATGTTAAATTTAATTTATTTGATGGTTTTAAAATGGTTTTTATGGGGTTTTTTGATGAAATTATGGTTTTTTTTTATAAATTTTAAGGAAAACTTCTAGTTTTTAATAATTTATAATGGGGGTTACTATGGAAAAATGTTAAATTTAATTTATTAGTTGATTTAAATCGGTTATTATGGGGGATTGTTAAGGAATTATTGTTATTTTTAAGGATTTTTATTAATTTTAAGGAAACTTCTAGTTTTTAAAAATTTATAATGGGGGTTAGTATGGAAAAATGTTAAATTTAATTTATTTGATGGATTTAAATTGGTTTTTATGGGGTTTTTTGATGAATTAATGGTTTTTTTTTATAAATTTTAAGGAAACTTCTAGTTTTTAATAATTTATAATGGGGGTTAGTATGGAAAAATGTTAAATTTAATTTATTTGATGGATTTAAATTGGTTTTTATGGGGTTTTTTGACGAAATAATGGTTTTTTTAATAAATTTTAAGGAAAATTTCTGGTTTTTAATAATTTATAATGGTTGTTACTATGGAAAAATGTTAAATTTAATTTATTAGTTGGATTTAAATCGGTTATTATGGGGGATTGTTAAGGGAATTATTGTTATTTTTAAGGATTTTTATTAAATTTTAAGGAAACTTCTAGTTTTTAATAATTTATAATGGGGGTTAGTATGGAAAAATGTTAAATTTAATTTATTTGATGGATTTAAATTGGTTTTTATGGGGTTTTTTGATGAATTAATGGTTTTTTTTATAAATTTTAAGGAAACTTCTAGTTTTTAATAATTTATAATGGGGGTTAGTATGGAAAAATGTTAAATTTAATTTATTTGATGGATTTAATTGATTTTTATGGGGTTTTTTGATGAGTTTAATGGATTTTTGAATAAATTTTCAGGAAATTTATGGTTTTTAATAATTTATTATGGGGGTTTGTTAAAGAAAAATGTTAAATTTAATTTATTTTGATGGATTTAAATTGGTTTTTATGGGGGATTGTTAAGGAATTATTGTTATTTTTAAGGATTTTTATTAAATTTTAAGGAAACTTCTAGTTTTTAATAATTTATAATGGGGGTTAATATGGAAAAATGTTAAATTTAAATTATTTGATGGATTTAAATCGGTTATTATGGGGTTTTTTGATGAATTAATGGTATTTTTAATAAATTTTAAGGAAATTTATGGTTTTTAATAATTTATTATGGGGGTTTGTTAAGGAAAATGTAAAATTTAATTTATTTGATGGATTTAAATTGGTTTTTATGGGGTTTTTGATGAATTAATGGTATTTTTTATAAATTTTAAGGAAATTTCTGGTTTTTAATAATTTAGTATTGGGTTTTGTTAAGGAAAAATGTTAAATTTAATTTATTTGATGGATTTAAATTGGTTTTTATGGGGTTTTTTGATGAATTAATGGTTTTTTTTTTATAAATTTTAAGGAAACTTCTAGTTTTTAATAATTTATAATGGGGGTTACTATGGAAAAATGTTAAATTTAATTTATTTGATGGATTTAAATTGGTTTTTATGGGGTTTTTGAAGAAATAATGGTTTTTTTAATAAATTTTAAGGAAATTTCTGGTTTTTAATAATTTATTATGGGGTTTTTGTTAAGGAAAAATGTTAAATTTTAATTTATCTGATGGATTTAAATTGGTTTTTATGGGGTTTTTTGATGAATTAATGGTTTTTTTTATAAATTTTAAGGAAACTTCTAGTTTTTAATAATTTATTATGGGGTTTTGTTAAGGAAAAATGTTAAATTTAATTTATCTGATGGA
>NW_026869996.1:4613856-4639024 GCF_020882245.1 Rhopalosiphum padi | reverse complement strand
ATAAATTTTAAGGAAACTTCTAGTTTTTAATAATTTATTATGGGGGTTTGTTAAGGAAAAATGTTAAATTTAATTTATTTGATGGATTTAAATTGGTTTTTATGGGGTTTTTTGATGAAAAAATGGTTTTTTTAATAAATTTTAAGGAAATTTCTGGTTATTAATAATTTATTATGGGGGTTAGTATAGAAAAATGTTAAATTTAATTTATTTGATGGATTTAAATCGGTTATTATTGGGTTTTTTGATGAATTAATGCTATTTTTAATAAATTTTAAGGAAATTAATGGTTTTTAATAATTTATTATGGGGGTTTGTTAAGGAAAAATGTTAAATTTAATTTATTTGATGGATTTAAATTGGTTTTTATGGGGTTTTTTGATGAATTAATGGTATTTTTAATAAATTTTAAGGAAATTAATGGTTTTTAATAATTTATTATGGGGTTTTGTTAAGGAAAAATGTTAAATTTAATTTATTTGATGGATTTAAATTGGTTTTTATGGGGTTTTTTTAAGAATTTATGGTTTTTTTTATAAATTTTAAGGAAACTTCTAGTTTTTAATAATTTATTATGGGGGTTTGTTAAGGAAAAATGTTAAATTTAATTTATTTGATGGATGTAAATTGGTTTTTATGGGGTTTTTTTAAGAATTAATGGTTTTTTTTATAAATTTTAAGGAAACTTCTAGTTTTTAATAATTTATTATGGGGGTTTGTTAAGGAAAAATGTTAAATTTAATTTATTTGATGGATTTAAATTGGTTTTTATGGGGTTTTTTGATGAAAAAATGGTTTTTTTAATAAATTTTAAGGAAATTTCTGGTTATTAATAATTTATTATGGGGGTTAGTATAGAAAAATGTTAAATTTAATTTATTTGATGGATTTAAATCGGTTATTATTGGGTTTTTTGATGAATTAATGCTATTTTTAATAAATTTTAAGGAAATTAATGGTTTTTAATAATTTATTATGGGGGTTTGTTAAGGAAAAATGTTAAATTTAATTTATTTGATGGATTTAAATTGGTTTTTATGGGGTTTTTTGATGAATTAATGGTATTTTTAATAAATTTTAAGGAAATTAATGGTTTTTAATAATTTATTATGGGGTTTTGTTAAGGAAAAATGTTAAATTTAATTTATTTGATGGATTTAAATTGGTTTTTATGGGGTTTTTTTAAGAATTAATGGTTTTTTTTATAAATTTTAAGGAAACTTCTAGTTTTTAATAATTTATAATTGGGGTTACTATGGAAAAATGTTAAATTTAATTTATTTGATGGATTTTAATTGGTTTTTATGGTGTTTTTTGATGAAATAAAGGTTTTTTTAATAAATTTTAAGGAAATTTATGGTTTTTAATAATTTATTGTGGGGGTTTGTTAAGGAAAAATGTTAAATTTAATTTATTTGATGGATTTAAATTGGTTTTTATGGGATTTTTTGATGAATTAATGGTTTTTTGAATAAATTTTAAGGAAATTTATGGTTTTTAATAATTTATTATGGGGGTTTGTTAAGGAAAAATGTTAAATTTAATTTATTTGATGGATTTAAATTGGTTTTTATGGGGTTTTTTGATGAATTAATGGTTTTTTGAATAAATTTTAAGGAAATTTATGGTTTTTAATAATTTATTATGGGGGTTTGTTAAGGAAAAATGTTAAATTTAATTTATTTGATGGATTTAAATTGGTTTTTATGGGGTTTTTTGATGAATTAATGGTTTTTTGAATAAATTTTAAGGAAATTTATGGTTTTTAATAATTTATTATGGGGGTTTGTTAAGGAAAAATGTTAAATTTAATTTATTTGATGGATGTAAATTGGTTTTTATGGGGTTTTTTTAAGAATTAATGGTTTTTTTTATAAATTTTAAGGAAACTTCTAGTTTTTAATAATTTATTATGGGGGTTTGTTAAGGAAAAATGTTAAATTTATTTATTTGATGGATTTAAATTGGTTTTTATGGGGTTTTTTGATGAAAAAATGGTTTTTTTAATAAATTTTAAGGAAATTTCTGGTTATTAATAATTTATTATGGGGGTTAGTATAGAAAAATGTTAAATTTATTTTATTTGATGGATTTAAATCGGTTATTATTGGGTTTTTTGATGAATTAATGCTATTTTTAATAAATTTTAAGGAAATTAATGGTTTTTAATAATTTATTATGGGGGTTTGTTAAGGAAAAATGTTAAATTTAATTTATTTGATGGATTTAAATCGGTTATTATGGGTTTTTTTGATGAATTAATGGTTTTTTGAATAAATTTTAAGGAAATTAATGGTTTTTAATAATTTATTATGGGGTTTTGTTAAGGAAAAATGTTAAATTTAATTTATTTGATGGATTTAAATTGGTTTTTATGGGGTTTTTTTAAGAATTAATGGTTTTTTTTATAAATTTTAAGGAAACTTTTAGTTTTTAATAATTTATAATTGGGGTTACTATGGAAAAATGTTAAATTTAATTTATTTGATGGATTTAAATTGGTTTTTATGGGTTTTTTGATGAAAAAATGGTTTTTTTAATAAATTTTAAGGAAATTTCTGGTTAATAATAATTTATTATGGGGGTTAGTATAGAAAAATGTTAAATTTAATTTATTTGATGGATTTAAATCGGTTATTATTGGGTTTTTTGATGAATTAATGCTATTTTTAATAAATTTTAAGGAAATTAATGGTTTTTAATAATTTATTATGGGGGTTTGTTAAGGAAAAATGTTAAATTTAATTTATTTGATGGATTTAAATTGGTTTTTATGGGGTTTTTTGATGAATTAATGGTATTTTTAATAAATTTTAAGGAAATTAATGGTTTTTAATAATTTATTATGGGGTTTTGTTAAGGAAAAATGTTAAATTTAATTTATTTGATGGATTTAAATTGGTTTTTATGGGGTTTTTTGATGAATTAATGGTTTTTTGAATAAATTTTAAGGAAATTTATGGTTTTTAATAATTTATTATGGGGGTTTGTTAAGGAAAAATGTTAAATTTAATTAATTTGATGGATTTAAATTGGTTTTTATGGGGTTTTTTTAAGAATTAATGGTTTTTTTTATAAATTTTAAGGAAACTTCTAGTTTTTAATAATTTATTATGGGGGTTTGTTAAGGAAAAATGTTAAATTTAATTTATTTGATGGATGTAAATTGGTTTTTATGGGGTTTTTTTAAGAATTAATGGTTTTTTTTATAAATTTTAAGGAAACTTCTAGTTTTTAATAATTTATTATGGGGGTTTGTTAAGGAAAAATGTTAAATTTAATTTATTTGATAGATTTAAATTGGTTTTTATGGGGTTTTTTGATGAAAAAATGGTTTTTTTAATAAATTTTAAGGAAATTTCTGGTTAATAATAATTTATTATGGGGGTTAGTATAGAAAAATGTTAAATTTAATTTATTTGATGGATTTAAATCGGTTATTATTGGGTTTTTTGATGAATTAATGCTATTTTTAATAAATTTTAAGGAAATTAATGGTTTTTAATAATTTATTATGGGGGTTTGTTAAGGAAAAATGTTAAATTTAATTTATTTGATGGATTTAAATTGGTTTTTATGGGGTTTTTTGATGAATTAATGGTATTTTTAATAAATTTTAAGGAAATTAATGGTTTTTAATAATTTATTATGGGGTTTTGTTAAGGAAAAATGTTAAATTTAATTTATTTGATGGATTTAAATTGGTTTTTATGGGGTTTTTTTAAGAATTAATGGTTTTTTTTATAAATTTTAAGGAAACTTCTAGTTTTTAATAATTTATAATTGGGGTTACTATGGAAAAATGTTAAATTTAATTTATTTGATGGATTTAAATTGGTTTTTATGGGGTTTTTTTAAGAATTAATGGTTTTTTTTATAAATTTTAAGGAAACTTCTAGTTTTTAATAATTTATTATGGGGGTTTGTTAAGGAAAAATGTTAAATTTAATTTATTTGATGGATGTAAATTGGTTTTTATGGGGTTTTTTTAAGAATTAATGGTTTTTTTTATAAATTTTAAGGAAACTTCTAGTTTTTAATAATTTATTATGGGGGTTTGTTAAGGAAAAATGTTAAATTTAATTTATTTGATGGATTTAAATTGGTTTTTATGGGGTTTTTTGATGAAAAAATGGTTTTTTTAATAAATTTTAAGGAAATTTCTGGTTATTAATAATTTATTATGGGGGTTAGTATAGAAAAATGTTAAATTTAATTTATTTGATGGATTTAAATCGGTTATTATTGGGTTTTTTGATGAATTAATGCTATTTGTAATAAATTTTAAAGAAATTAATGGTTTTTAATAATTTATTATGGGGGTTTGTTAAGGAAAAATGTTAAATTTAATTTATTTGATGGATTTAAATCGGTTATTATGGGGTTTTTTGATGAATTAATGGTTTTTTGAATAAATTTTAAGGAAATTTATGGTTTTTAATAATTTATTATGGGGGTTAGTATAGAAAAATGTTAAATTTAATTTATTTGTTGGACTTAAATTGGTTTTTATGGGGTTTTTTGATGAATTAATGGTATTTTTAATAAATTTTAAGGAAATTTCTGGTTATTAATAATTTATTATGGGGGTTAGTATAGAAAAATGTTAAATTTAATTTATTTGATGGATTTAAATCGGTTATTATTGGGTTTTTTGATGAATTAATGGTATTTTTAATAAATTTTAAGGAAATTAATGGTTTTTAATAATTTATTATGGGGTTTTGTTAAGGAAAAATGTTAAATTTAATTTATTTGATGGATTTAAATTGGTTTTTATGGGGTTTTTTTAAGAATTAATGGTTTTTTTTATAAATTTTAAGGAAACTTCTAGTTTTTAATAATTTATAATTGGGGTTACTATGGAAAAATGTTAAATTTAATTTATTTGATGGATTTAAATTGGTTTTATGGGGTTTTTTGATGAATTAATGGTATTTTTAATAAATTTTAAGGAAATTTATGGTTTTTAATAATTTATTATGGGGTTTTGTTAAGGAAAAATGTTAAATTTAATTTATTTGATGGATTTAAATTGGTTTTTATGGGGTTTTTTGATGAATTAATGGTTTTTTGAATAAATTTTAAGGAAATTTATGGTTTTTAATAATTTATTATGGGGGTTTGTTAAGGAAAAATGTTAAATTTAATTAATTTGATGGATTTAAATTGGTTTTTATGGGGTTTTTTTAAGAATTAATGGTTTTTTTTTATAAATTTTAAGGAAACTTCTAGTTTTTAATAATTTATAATTGGGGTTACTATGGAAAAATGTTAAATTTAATTTATTTGATGGATTTAAATTGGTTTTTTATGGGGTTTTTTGATGAAATAAAGGTTTTTTTAATAAATTTTAAGAAATTTATGGTTTTTAATAATTTATTGTGGGGGTTTGTTAAGGAAAAATGTTAAATTTAATTAATTTGATGGATTTAAATTGGTTTTTATGGGGTTTTTTGATGAATTAATGGTTTTTTGAATAAATTTTAAGGAAATTTATGGTTTTTAATAATTTATTATGGGGGTTTGTTAAGGAAAAATGTTAAATTTAATTTATTTGATGGATTTAAATCGGTTATTATGGGGTTTTTTGATGAATTAATGGTTTTTTGAATAAATTTTAAGGAAATTTATGGTTTTTAATAATTTATTATGGGGGTTAGTATAGAAAAATGTTAAATTTAATTTATTTGTTGGATTTAAATTGGTTTTTATGGGGTTTTTTGATGAATTAATGGTATTTTTAATAAATTTTAAGGAAATTAATGGTTTTTAATAATTTATTATGGGGTTTTGTTAAGGAAAAATGATAAATTTAATTTATTTGATGGATTTAAATTGGTTTTTATGGGGTTTTTTTAAGAATTAATGGTTTTTTTTATAAATTTTAAGGAAACTTCTAGTTTTTAATAATTTATTATGGGGGTTTGTTAAGGAAAAATGTTAAATTTAATTTATTTGATGGATGTAAATTGGTTTTTATGGGGTTTTTTTAAGAATTAATGGTTTTTTTTATAAATTTTAAGGAAATTAATGGTTTTTAATAATTTATTATGGGGTTTTGTTAAGGAAAAATGTTAAATTTAATTTATTTGATGGATTTAAATTGGTTTTTATGGGGTTTTTTGATGAATTAATGGTTTTTTGAATAAATTTTAAGGAAATTTCTGGTTTTTAATAATTTATTATGGGGTTTTGTTAAGGAAAAATGTTATATTTCATTTATTTGATGGATTTAAATTGGTTTTAATGGGGGATTGTTAAGGAATTATTGTTATTTTTAAGGATTTTTATTAAATTTTAAGGAAACTTCTAGTTTTTAATAATTTATAATGGGGGTTAGTATGGAAAAATGTTAAATTTAATTTATTTGATGGATTTAAATTGGTTTTTATGGGGTTTTTTATGAATTAATGTTTTTTTTATAAATTTTAAGGAAATTTCTGGTTTTTAATAATTTATTATGGGGGTTAGTATAAAAAAATGTTAAATTTAATTAATTTGATGGATTTAAATCGGTTATTATTGGGTTTTTTGATGAATTAATGCTATTTGTAATAAATTTTAAAGAAATTAATGGTTTTTTAATAATTTATTATGGGGGTTTGTTAAGGAAAAATGTTAAATTTAATTTATTTGATGGATTTAAATTGGTTTTTATGGGGTTTTTTTAAGAATTAATGGTTTTTTTTATAAATTTTAAGGAAACTTCTAGTTTTTAATAATTTATAATTGGGGTTACTATGGAAAAATGTTAAATTTAATTTATTTGATGGATTTAAATTGGTTTTTATGGGGTTTTTTGATGAATTAATGGTATTTTTAATAAATTTTAAGGAAATTAATGGTTTTTAATAATTTATTATGGGGTTTTGTTAAGGAAAAATGTTAAATTTAATTTATTTGATGGATTTAAATTGGTTTTTATGGGGTTTTTTGATGAATTAATGGTTTTTTGAATAAATTTTAAGGAAATTTATGGTTTTTAATAATTTATTATGGGGGTTTGTTAAGGAAAAATGTTAAATTTAATTAATTTGATGGATTTAAATTGGTTTTTATGGGGTTTTTTTAAGAATTAATGGTTTTTTTTTATAAATTTTAAGGAAACTTCTAGTTTTTAATAATTTATAATTGGGGTTACTATGGAAAAATGTTAAATTTAATTTATTTGATGGATTTAAATTGGTTTTTATGGGGTTTTTTGATGAAATAAAGGTTTTTTTAATAAATTTTAAGGAAATTTATGGTTTTTAATAATTTATTGTGGGGGTTTGTTAAGGAAAAATGTTAAATTTAATTAATTTGATGGATTTAAATTGGTTTTTATGGGGTTTTTTGATGAATTAATGGTTTTTTGAATAAATTTTAAGGAAATTTATGGTTTTTAATAATTTATTATGGGGGTTTGTTAAGGAAAAATGTTAAATTTAATTTATTTGATGGATTTAAATCGGTTATTATGGGGTTTTTTGATGAATTAATGGTTTTTTGAATAAATTTTAAGGAAATTTATGGTTTTTAATAATTTATTATGGGGGTTAGTATAGAAAAATGTTAAATTTAATTTATTTGTTGGATTTAAATTGGTTTTTATGGGGTTTTTTGATGAATTAATGGTATTTTTAATAAATTTTAAGGAAATTAATGGTTTTTAATAATTTATTATGGGGTTTTGTTAAGGAAAAATGATAAATTTAATTTATTTGATGGATTTAAATTGGTTTTTATGGGGTTTTTTTAAGAATTAATGGTTTTTTTTATAAATTTTAAGGAAACTTCTAGTTTTTAATAATTTATTATGGGGGTTTGTTAAGGAAAAATGTTAAATTTAATTTATTTGATGGATGTAAATTGGTTTTTATGGGGTTTTTTTAAGAATTAATGGTTTTTTTTATAAATTTTAAGGAAATTAATGGTTTTTAATAATTTATTATGGGGTTTTGTTAAGGAAAAATGTTAAATTTAATTTATTTGATGGATTTAAATTGGTTTTTATGGGGTTTTTTTGATGAATTAATGGTTTTTTGAATAAATTTTAAGGAAATTTCTGGTTTTTAATAATTTATTATGGGGTTTTGTTAAGGAAAAATGTTATATTTCATTTATTTGATGGATTTAAATTGGTTTTAATGGGGGATTGTTAAGGAATTATTGTTATTTTTAAGGATTTTTATTAAATTTTAAGGAAACTTCTAGTTTTTAATAATTTATAATGGGGGTTAGTATGGAAAAATGTTAAATTTAATTTATTTGATGGATTTAAATTGGTTTTTATGGGGTTTTTTATGAATTAATGTTTTTTTTATAAATTTTAAGGAAATTTCTGGTTTTTAATAATTTATTATGGGGGTTAGTATAAAAAAATGTTAAATTTAATTAATTTGATGGATTTAAATCGGTTATTATGGGGGATTGTTAAGGAATTATTGTTATTATTAAGGATTTTTATTAAATTTTAAGGAAACTTCTAGTTTTTAATAATTTATAATGGGGTCTAGTATGGAAAAATGTTAAATTTAATTTATTTGATGGATTTAAATTGGTTTTTATGGGGTTTTTTGATGAAAAAATGGTTTTTTTAATAAATTTTAAGGAAATTTCTGGTTTTTAATAATTTATTATGGGGGTTAGTATAGAAAAATGTTAAATTTAATTTATTTGATGGATTTAAATCGGTTATTATGGGTTTTTTTTGATGAATTAATGGTTTTTTGAATAAATTTTAAGGAAATTTCTGGTTTTTAATAATTTATTATGGGGGTTAGTATAGAAAAATGTTAAATTTAATTTATTTGATGGATTTAAATCGGTTATTATGGGTTTTTTTTGATGAATTAATGGTTTTTTGAATAAATTTTAAGGAAATTTATGGTTTTTAATAATTTATTATGGGGGTTTGTTAAGGAAAAATGTTAAAATTAATTTATTTGTTGGATTTAAAATGGTTTTTATGGGGTTTTTTGATGAAATAATGGTATTTTTAATAAATTTTAAGGAAATTTCTGGTTTTTAATAATTTATTATGGGGTTTTGTTAAGGAAAAATGTTAAATTTCATTTATTTGATGGATTTAAATTGGTTTTAATGGGGGATTGTTAAGGAATTATTGTTATTTTTAAGGATTTTTATTAAATTTTAAGGAAACTTCTAGTTTTTAATAATTTATAATGGGGGTTAGTATGGAAAAATGTTAAATTTAATTTATTTGATGGATTTAAATTGGTTTTTATGGGGTTTTTTTTATGAATTAATGTTTTTTTTTATAAATTTTAAGGAAATTTCTGGTTTTTAATAATTTATTATGGGGGTTAGTATACAAAAATGTTAAATTTAATTTATTTGATGGATTTAAATCGGTTATTATGGGGGATTGTTAAGGAATTATTGTTATTTTTAAGGATTTTTATTAAATTTTAAGGAAACTTCTAGTTTTTAATAATTTATAATGGGGTCTAGTATGGAAAAATGTTAAATTTAATTTATTTGATGGATTTAAATTGGTTTTTATGGGGTTTTTTGATGAAAAAATGGTTTTTTTAATAAATTTTAAGGAAATTTCTGGTTTTTAATAATTTATTATGGGGGTTAGTATAGAAAAATGTTAAATTTAATTTATTTGATGGATTTAAATCGGTTATTATGGGTTTTTTAGATGAATTAATGGTTTTTTGAATAAATTTTAAGGAAATTTATGGTTTTTAATAATTTATTATGGGGGTTTGTTAAGGAAAAATGTTAAATTTAATTTATTTGTTGGATTTAAAATGGTTTTTATGGGGTTTTTTGATGAAATAATGGTATTTTTAATAAATTTTAAGGAAATTAATGGTTTTTAATAATTTATTATGGGGTTTTGTTAAGGAAAAATGTTAAATTTAATTTATTTGATGGATTTAAATTGGTTTTTATGGGGTTTTTTGATGAATTAATGGTTTTTTTGAATAAATTTTAAGGAAATTTATTGTTTTTAATAATTTATTATGGGTTAGTATAGAAAAATGTTAAATTTAATTTATTTGATGGATTTAAATCGGTTATTATGGGGGATTGTTAAGGAATTATTGTTATTTTTAAGGATTTTTATTAAATTTAAAGGAAACTTCTAGTTTTTAATAATTTATAATGGGGGTTAGTATGGAAAAATGTTAAATTTAATTTATTTGATGGATTTAAATTGGTTTTTATGGGGTTTTTTGATGAAAAAATGGTTTTTTTGAATTAATTTTAAGGAAATTTATGGTTTTAAATAATTTATTATGGGGGTTTGATAAGGAAAAATGTTAAATTTAATTTATTTGTTGGATTTAAAATGGTTTTTATGGGGTTTTTTGATGAATTAATGGTATTTTTAATAAATTTTAAGGAAATTAATGGTTTTTAATAATTTATTATGGGGTTTTGTTAAGGAAAAATGTTAAATTTAATTTATTTGATGGATTTAAATTGGTTTTTATGGGGTTTTTTGATGAATTAATGGTTTTTTAAATAAATTTTAAGGAAATTTCTGGTTTTTAATAATTTATTATGGGGTTTTGTTAAGGAAAAATGTTATATTTCATTTATTTGATGGATTTAAATTGGTTTTAATGGGGGATTGTTAAGGAATTATTGTTATTTTTAAGGATTTTTATTAAATTTTAAGGAAACTTCTAGTTTTTAATAATTTATAATGGGGGTTAGTATGGAAAAATGTTAAATTTAATTTATTTGATGGATTTAAATTGGTTTTTATGGGGTTTTTTATGAATTAATGTTTTTTTTATAAATTTTAAGGAAATTTCTGGTTTTTAATAATTTATTATGGGGGTTAGTATAAAAAAATGTTAAATTTAATTAATTTGATGGATTTAAATCGGTTATTATGGGGGATTGTTAAGGAATTATTGTTATTATTAAGGATTTTTATTAAATTTTAAGGAAACTTCTAGTTTTTAATAATTTATAATGGGGTCTAGTATGGAAAAATGTTAAATTTAATTTATTTGATGGATTTAAATTGGTTTTTATGGGGTTTTTTTGATGAAAAAATGGTTTTTTTAATAAATTTTAAGGAAATTTCTGGTTATTAATAATTTATTATGGGGGTTTGTTAAGGAAAAATGTTAAATTTAATTTATTTGATGGATGTAAATTGGTTTTTATGGGGTTTTTTTAAGAATTAATGGTTTTTTTTATAAATTTTAAGGAAACTTCTAGTTTTTAATAATTTATTATGGGGGTTTGTTAAGGAAAAATGTTAAATTTAATTTATTTGATGGATTTAAATTGGTTTTTATGGGGTTTTTTGATGAAAAAATGGTTTTTTTTAATAAATTTTAAGGAAATTTCTGGTTATTAATAATTTATTATGGGGGTTAGTATAGAAAAATGTTAAATTTAATTTATTTGATGGATTTAAATCGGTTATTATTGGGTTTTTTGATGAATTAATGCTATTTGTAATAAATTTTAAGGAAATTAATGGTTTTTAATAATTTATTATGGGGGTTTGTTAAGGAAAAATGTTAAATTTAATTTATTTGATGGATTTAAATCGGTTATTATGGGGTTTTTTGATGAATTAATGGTTTTTTGAATAAATTTTAAGGAAATTTATGGTTTTTAATAATTTATTATGGGGTTTTGTTAAGGAAAAATGTTAAATTAAATTTATTTGATGGATTTAAATTGGTTTTTATGGGGTTTTTTGATGAATTAATGGTTTTTTGAATAAATTTTAAGGAAATTTATGGTTTTTAATAATTTATTATGGGGGTTTGTTAAGGAAAAATGTTAAATTTAATTTATTTGATGGATTTAAATTGGTTTTTATGGGGTTTTTTTGATGAAAAAATGGTTTTTTTTAATAAATTTTAAGGAAATTTCTGGTTATTAATAATTTATTATGGGGGTTAGTATAGAAAAATGTTAAATTTAATTTATTTGATGGATTTAAATCGGTTATTATTGGGTTTTTTTGATGAATTAATGCTATTTGTAATAAATTTTAAGGAAATTAATGGTTTTTAATAATTTATTATGGGGGTTTGTTAAGGAAAAATGTTAAATTTAATTTATTTGATGGATTTAAATCGGTTATTATGGGGTTTTTTGATGAATTAATGGTTTTTTGAATAAATTTTAAGGAAATTTATGGTTTTTAATAATTTATTATGGGGGTTAGTATAGAAAAATGTTAAATTTAATTTATTTGTTGGATTTAAATTGGTTTTTATGGGGTTTTTTGATGAATTAATGGTATTTTTAATAAATTTTAAGGAAATTAATGGTTTTTAATAATTTATTATGGGGTTTTGTTAAGGAAAAATGTTAAATTTAATTTATTTGATGGATTTAAATTGGTTTTTATGGGGTTTTTTTTAAGAATTAATGGTTTTTTTTATAAATTTTAAGGAAACTTCTAGTTTTTAATAATTTATAATTGGGGTTACTATGGAAAAATGTTAAATTTAATTTATTTGATGGATTTAAATTGGTTTTTATGGGGTTTTTTGATGAATTAATGGTTTTTTTTATAAATTTTAAGGAAACTTCTAGTTTTTAATAATTTATTATGGGGGTTTGTTAAGGAAAAATGTTAAATTTAATTTATTTGATGGATTTAAATTGGTTTTTATGGGGTTTTTTGATGAAAAAATGGTTTTTTTTAATAAATTTTAAGGAAATTTCTGGTTATTAATAATTTATTATGGGGGTTAGTATAGAAAAATGTTAAATTTAATTTATTTGATGGATTTAAATCGGTTATTATTGGGTTTTTTTGATGAATTAATGCTATTTGTAATAAATTTTAAGGAAATTAATGGTTTTTAATAATTTATTATGGGGGTTTGTTAAGGAAAAATGTTAAATTTAATTTATTTGATGGATTTAAATCGGTTATTATGGGGTTTTTTGATGAATTAATGGTTTTTTGAATAAATTTTAAGGAAATTTTATGGTTTTTAATAATTTATTATGGGGTTTTGTTAAGGAAAAATGTTAAATTAAATTTATTTGATGGATTTAAATTGGTTTTTATGGGGTTTTTTTGATGAATTAATGGTTTTTTGAATAAATTTTAAGGAAATTTATGGTTTTTAATAATTTATTATGGGGGTTTGTTAAGGAAAAATGTTAAATTTAATTTATTTGATGGATTTAAATTGGTTTTTATGGGGTTTTTTGATGAAAAAATGGTTTTTTTTTAATAAATTTTAAGGAAATTTCTGGTTATTAATAATTTATTATGGGGGTTAGTATAGAAAAATGTTAAATTTAATTTATTTGATGGATTTAAATCGGTTATTATTGGGTTTTTTGATGAATTAATGCTATTTGTAATAAATTTTAAGGAAATTAATGGTTTTTAATAATTTATTATGGGGGTTTGTTAAGGAAAAATGTTAAATTTAATTTATTTGATGGATTTAAATCGGTTATTATGGGGTTTTTTGATGAATTAATGGTTTTTTGAATAAATTTTAAGGAAATTTATGGTTTTTAATAATTTATTATGGGGGTTTGTTAAGGAAAAATGTTAAATTTAATTTATTTGTTGGATTTAAATTGGTTTTTATGGGGTTTTTTGATGAATTAATGGTATTTTTAATAAATTTTAAGGAAATTAATGGTTTTTAATAATTTATTATGGGGTTTTGTTAAGGAAAAATGTTAAATTTAATTTATTTGATGGATTTAAATTGGTTTTTATGGGGTTTTTTTAAGAATTAATGGTTTTTTTTATAAATTTTAAGGAAACTTCTAGTTTTTAATAATTTATTATGGGGGTTTGTTAAGGAAAAATGTTAAATTTAATTTATTTGATGGATTTAAATTGGTTTTTTATGGGGTTTTTTGATGAAAAAATGGTTTTTTTTTAATAAATTTTAAGGAAATTTCTGGTTATTAATAATTTATTATGGGGGTTAGTATAGAAAAATGTTAAATTTAATTTATTTGATGGATTTAAATCGGTTATTATTGGGTTTTTTGATGAATTAATGCTATTTGTAATAAATTTTAAGGAAATTAATGGTTTTTAATAATTTATTATGGGGGTTTGTTAAGGAAAAATGTTAAATTTAATTTATTTGATGGATTTAAATCGGTTATTATGGGGTTTTTTGATGAATTAATGGTTTTTTGAATAAATTTTAAGGAAATTTATGGTTTTTAATAATTTATTATGGGGTTTTGTTAAGGAAAAATGTTAAATTAAATTTATTTGATGGATTTAAATTGGTTTTTATGGGGTTTTTTGATGAATTAATGGTTTTTTGAATAAATTTTAAGGAAATTTATGGTTTTTAATAATTTATTATGGGGGTTTGTTAAGGAAAAATGTTAAATTTAATTTATTTGATGGATTTAAATTGGTTTTTATGGGGTTTTTTGATGAAAAAATGGTTTTTTTTAATAAATTTTAAGGAAATTTCTGGTTATTAATAATTTATTATGGGGGTTAGTATAGAAAAATGTTAAATTTAATTTATTTGATGGATTTAAATCGGTTATTATTGGGTTTTTTGATGAATTAATGCTATTTGTAATAAATTTTAAGGAAATTAATGGTTTTTAATAATTTATTATGGGGGTTTGTTAAGGAAAAATGTTAAATTTAATTTATTTGATGGATTTAAATCGGTTATTATGGGGTTTTTTGATGAATTAATGGTTTTTTTGAATAAATTTTAAGGAAATTTATGGTTTTTAATAATTTATTATGGGGGTTAGTATAGAAAAATGTTAAATTTAATTTATTTGTTGGATTTAAATTGGTTTTTATGGGGTTTTTTTGATGAATTAATGGTATTTTTAATAAATTTTAAGGAAATTAATGGTTTTTAATAATTTATTATGGGGTTTTGTTAAGGAAAAATGTTAAATTTAATTTATTTGATGGATTTAAATTGGTTTTTATGGGGTTTTTTTAAGAATTAATGGTTTTTTTTTATAAATTTTAAGGAAACTTCTAGTTTTTAATAATTTATAATTGGGGTTACTATGGAAAAATGTTAAATTTAATTTATTTGATGGATTTAAATTGGTTTTTATGGGGTTTTTTGATGAATTAATGGTTTTTTTTATAAATTTTAAGGAAACTTCTAGTTTTTAATAATTTATTATGGGGGTTTGTTAAGGAAAAATGTTAAATTTAATTTATTTGATGGATTTAAATTGGTTTTTATGGGGTTTTTTGATGAAAAAATGGTTTTTTTTAATAAATTTTAAGGAAATTTCTGGTTATTAATAATTTATTATGGGGGTTAGTATAGAAAAATGTTAAATTTAATTTATTTGATGGATTTAAATCGGTTATTATTGGGTTTTTTGATGAATTAATGCTATTTGTAATAAATTTTAAGGAAATTAATGGTTTTTAATAATTTATTATGGGGGTTTGTTAAGGAAAAATGTTAAATTTAATTTATTTGATGGATTTAAATCGGTTATTATGGGGTTTTTTGATGAATTAATGGTTTTTTGAATAAATTTTAAGGAAATTTATGGTTTTTAATAATTTATTATGGGGTTTTGTTAAGGAAAAATGTTAAATTAAATTTATTTGATGGATTTAAATTGGTTTTTATGGGGTTTTTTGATGAATTAATGGTTTTTTGAATAAATTTTAAGGAAATTTATGGTTTTTAATAATTTATTATGGGGGTTTGTTAAGGAAAAATGTTAAATTTAATTTATTTGATGGATTTAAATTGGTTTTTTATGGGGTTTTTTGATGAAAAAATGGTTTTTTTTTAATAAATTTTAAGGAAATTTCTGGTTATTAATAATTTATTATGGGGGTTAGTATAGAAAAATGTTAAATTTAATTTATTTGATGGATTTAAATCGGTTATTATTGGGTTTTTTTGATGAATTAATGCTATTTGTAATAAATTTTAAGGAAATTAATGGTTTTTAATAATTTATTATGGGGGTTTGTTAAGGAAAAATGTTAAATTTAATTTATTTGATGGATTTAAATCGGTTATTATGGGGTTTTTTTGATGAATTAATGGTTTTTTGAATAAATTTTAAGGAAATTTATGGTTTTTAATAATTTATTATGGGGGTTAGTATAGAAAAATGTTAAATTTAATTTATTTGTTGGAAAATTGGTTTTTATGGGGTTTTTTTGATGAATTAATGGTATTTTTAATAAATTTTAAGGAAATTAATGGTTTTTAATAATTTATTATGGGGTTTTGTTAAGGAAAAATGTTAAATTTAATTTATTTGATGGATTTAAATTGGTTTTTATGGGGTTTTTTTAAGAATTAATGGTTTTTTTTTATAAATTTTAAGGAAACTTCTAGTTTTTAATAATTTATAATTGGGGGTTACTATGGAAAAATGTTAAATTTAATTTATTTGATGGATTTAAATTGGTTTTTATGGGGTTTTTTGATGAATTAATGGTTTTTTTTTATAAATTTTAAGGAAACTTCTAGTTTTTAATAATTTATTATGGGGGTTTGTTAAGGAAAAATGTTAAATTTAATTTATTTGATGGATTTAAATTGGTTTTTATGGGGTTTTTTGATGAAAAAATGGTTTTTTTAATAAATTTTAAGGAAATTTCTGGTTATTAATAATTTATTATGGGGGTTAGTATAGAAAAATGTTAAATTTAATTTATTTGATGGATTTAAATCGGTTATTATTGGGTTTTTTGATGAATTAATGCTATTTGTAATAAATTTTAAGGAAATTAATGGTTTTTAATAATTTATTATGGGGGTTTGTTAAGGAAAAATGTTAAATTTAATTTATTTGATGGATTTAAATCGGTTATTATGGGGGTTTTTTGATGAATTAATGGTTTTTTGAATAAATTTTAAGGAAATTTATGGTTTTTAATAATTTATTATGGGGTTTTGTTAAGGAAAAATGTTAAATTAAATTTATTTGATGGATTTAAATTGGTTTTTATGGGGTTTTTTTGATGAATTAATGGTTTTTTGAATAAATTTTAAGGAAATTTATGGTTTTTAATAATTTATTATGGGGGTTTGTTAAGGAAAAATGTTAAATTTAATTTATTTGATGGATTTAAATTGGTTTTTATGGGGGTTTTTTGATGAAAAAATGGTTTTTTTTTTTAATAAATTTTAAGGAAATTTCTGGTTATTAATAATTTATTATGGGGGGTTAGTATAGAAAAATGTTAAATTTAATTTATTTGATGGATTTAAATCGGTTATTATTGGGTTTTTTGATGAATTAATGCTATTTGTAATAAATTTTAAGGAAATTAATGGTTTTTTAATAATTTATTATGGGGGTTTGTTAAGGAAAAATGTTAAATTTAATTTATTTGATGGATTTAAATCGGTTATTATGGGGTTTTTTGATGAATTAATGGTTTTTTTTGAATAAATTTTAAGGAAATTTATGGTTTTTAATAATTTATTATGGGGGTTTGTTAAGGAAAAATGTTAAATTTAATTTATTTGTTGGATTTAAATTGGTTTTTATGGGGGTTTTTTGATGAATTAATGGTATTTTTAATAAATTTTAAGGAAATTAATGGTTTTTAATAATTTATTATGGGGTTTTGTTAAGGAAAAATGTTAAATTTAATTTATTTGATGGATTTAAATTGGTTTTTATGGGGTTTTTTTAAGAATTAATGGTTTTTTTTATAAATTTTAAGGAAACTTCTAGTTTTTAATAATTTATAATTGGGGTTACTATGGAAAAATGTTAAATTTAATTTATTTGATGGATTTAAATTGGTTTTTATGGGGTTTTTTGATGAATTAATGGTATTTTTAATAAATTTTAAGGAAATTAATGGTTTTTAATAATTTATTATGGGGTTTTGTTAAGGAAAAATGTTAAATTTAATTTATTTGATGGATTTAAATTGGTTTTTATGGGGTTTTTTGATGAATTAATGGTTTTTTGAATAAATTTTAAGGAAATTTATGGTTTTTAATAATTTATTATGGGGGTTTGTTAAGGAAAAATGTTAAATTTAATTTATTTGATGGATTTAAATTGGTTTTTATGGGGTTTTTTTAAGAATTAATGGTTTTTTTTATAAATTTTAAGGAAACTTCTAGTTTTTAATAATTTATTATGGGGGTTTGTTAAGGAAAAATGTTAAATTTAATTTATTTGATGGATGTAAATTGGTTTTTATGGGGTTTTTTTAAGAATTAATGGTTTTTTTTTATAAATTTTAAGGAAACTTCTAGTTTTTAATAATTTATTATGGGGGTTTGTTAAGGAAAAATGTTAAATTTAATTTATTTGATGGATTTAAATTGGTTTTTATGGGGTTTTTTGATGAAAAAATGGTTTTTTTAATAAATTTTAAGGAAATTTCTGGTTATTAATAATTTATTATGGGGGTTAGTATAGAAAAATGTTAAATTTAATTTATTTGATGGATTTAAATCGGTTATTATTGGGTTTTTTGATGAATTAATGCTATTTTTAATAAATTTTAAGGAAATTAATGGTTTTTAATAATTTATTATGGGGGTTTGTTAAGGAAAAATGTTAAATTTAATTTATTTGATGGATTTAAATTGGTTTTTATGGGGTTTTTTGATGAATTAATGGTATTTTTAATAAATTTTAAGGAAATTAATGGTTTTTAATAATTTATTATGGGGTTTTGTTAAGGAAAAATGTTAAATTTAATTTATTTGATGGATTTAAATTGGTTTTTATGGGGTTTTTTTAAGAATTAATGGTTTTTTTTTATAAATTTTAAGGAAACTTCTAGTTTTTAATAATTTATAATTGGGGTTACTATGGAAAAATGTTAAATTTAATTTATTTGATGGATTTAAATTGGTTTTTATGGGGTTTTTTGATGAAATAAAGGTTTTTTTAATAAATTTTAAGGAAATTTATGGTTTTTAATAATTTATTGTGGGGGTTTGTTAAGGAAAAATGTTAAATTTAATTTATTTGATGGATTTAAATTGGTTTTTATGGGGTTTTTTGATGAATTAATGGTTTTTTGAATAAATTTTAAGGAAATTTATGGTTTTTAATAATTTATTATGGGGGTTTGTTAAGGAAAAATGTTAAATTTAATTTATTTGATGGATTTAAATTGGTTTTTATGGGGTTTTTTGATGAATTAATGGTTTTTTGAATAAATTTTAAGGAAATTTATGGTTTTTAATAATTTATTATGGGGGTTTGTTAAGGAAAAATGTTAAATTTAATTTATTTGATGGATTTAAATTGGTTTTTATGGGGTTTTTTGATGAATTAATGGTTTTTTGAATAAATTTTAAGGAAATTTATGGTTTTTAATAATTTATTATGGGGGTTTGTTAAGGAAAAATGTTATATTTCATTTATTTGATGGATTTAAATTGGTTTTAATGGGGGATTGTTAAGGAATTATTGTTATTTTTAAGGATTTTTATTAAATTTTAAGGAAACTTCTAGTTTTTAATAATTTATAATGGGGGTTAGTATGGAAAAATGTTAAATTTAATTTATTTGATGGATTTAAATTGGTTTTTATGGGGTTTTTTATGAATTAATGTTTTTTTTATAAATTTTAAGGAAATTTCTGGTTTTTAATAATTTATTATGGGGGTTAGTATAAAAAAATGTTAAATTTAATTAATTTGATGGATTTAAATCGGTTATTATGGGGGATTGTTAAGGAATTATTGTTATTATTAAGGATTTTTATTAAATTTTAAGGAAACTTCTAGTTTTTAATAATTTATAATGGGGTCTAGTATGGAAAAATGTTAAATTTAATTTATTTGATGGATTTAAATTGGTTTTTATGGGGTTTTTTGATGAAAAAATGGTTTTTTTAATAAATTTTAAGGAAATTTCTGGTTATTAATAATTTATTATGGGGGTTTGTTAAGGAAAAATGTTAAATTTAATTTATTTGATGGATGTAAATTGGTTTTTATGGGGTTTTTTTAAGAATTAATGGTTTTTTTTATAAATTTTAAGGAAACTTCTAGTTTTTAATAATTTATTATGGGGGTTTGTTAAGGAAAAATGTTAAATTTAATTTATTTGATGGATTTAAATTGGTTTTTATGGGGTTTTTTGATGAAAAAATGGTTTTTTTAATAAATTTTAAGGAAATTTCTGGTTATTAATAATTTATTATGGGGGTTAGTATAGAAAAATGTTAAATTTAATTTATTTGATGGATTTAAATCGGTTATTATTGGGTTTTTTGATGAATTAATGCTATTTGTAATAAATTTTAAGGAAATTAATGGTTTTTAATAATTTATTATGGGGGTTTGTTAAGGAAAAATGTTAAATTTAATTTATTTGATGGATTTAAATCGGTTATTATGGGGTTTTTTGATGAATTAATGGTTTTTTGAATAAATTTTAAGGAAATTTATGGTTTTTAATAATTTATTATGGGGTTTTGTTAAGGAAAAATGTTAAATTTAATTTATTTGATGGATTTAAATTGGTTTTTATGGGGTTTTTTGATGAATTAATGGTTTTTTGAATAAATTTTAAGGAAATTTATGGTTTTTAATAATTTATTATGGGGGTTTGTTAAGGAAAAATGTTAAATTTAATTTATTTGATGGATTTAAATTGGTTTTTATGGGGTTTTTTGATGAAAAAATGGTTTTTTTTAATAAATTTTAAGGAAATTTCTGGTTATTAATAATTTATTATGGGGGTTAGTATAGAAAAATGTAAAATTTAATTGATTTGATGGATTTAAATCGGTTATTATTGGGTTTTTTGATGAATTAATGCTATTTGTAATAAATTTTAAGGAAATTAATGGTTTTTAATAATTTATTATGGGGGTTTGTTAAGGAAAAATGTTAAATTTAATTTATTTGATGGATTTAAATCGGTTATTATGGGGTTTTTTGATGAATTAATGGTTTTTTGAATAAATTTTAAGGAAATTTATGGTTTTTAATAATTTATTATGGGGGTTAGTATAGAAAAATGTTAAATTTAATTTATTTGTTGGATTTAAATTGGTTTTTATGGGGTTTTTTGATGAATTAATGGTATTTTTAATAAATTTTAAGGAAATTAATGGTTTTTAATAATTTATTATGGGGTTTTGTTAAGGAAAAATGTTAAATTTAATTTATTTGATGGATTTAAATTGGTTTTTATGGGGTTTTTTTAAGAATTAATGGTTTTTTTTTATAAATTTTAAGGAAACTTCTAGTTTTTAATAATTTATAATTGGGGTTACTATGGAAAAATGTTAAATTTAATTTATTTGATGGATTTAAATTGGTTTTTATGGGGTTTTTTGATGAATTAATGGTATTTTTAATAAATTTTAAGGAAATTAATGGTTTTTAATAATTTATTATGGGGTTTTGTTAAGGAAAAATGTTAAATTTAATTTATTTGATGGATTTAAATTGGTTTTTATGGGGTTTTTTGATGAATTAATGGTTTTTTGAATAAATTTTAAGGAAATTTATGGTTTTTAATAATTTATTATGGGGGTTTGTTAAGGAAAAATGTTAAATTTAATTTATTTGATGGATTTAAATTGGTTTTTATGGGGTTTTTTTAAGAATTAATGGTTTTTTTTTATAAATTTTAAGGAAACTTCTAGTTTTTAATAATTTATTATGGGGGTTTGTTAAGGAAAAATGTTAAATTTAATTTATTTGATGGATGTAAATTGGTTTTTATGGGGTTTTTTTAAGAATTAATGGTTTTTTTTTATAAATTTTAAGGAAATTAATGGTTTTTAATAATTTATTATGGGGTTTTGTTAAGGAAAAATGTTAAATTTAATTTATTTGATGGATTTAAATTGGTTTTTATGGGGTTTTTTGATGAATTAATGGTTTTTTGAATAAATTTTAAGGAAATTTCTGGTTTTTAATAATTTATTATGGGGTTTTGTTAAGGAAAAATGTTATATTTCATTTATTTGATGGATTTAAATTGGTTTTAATGGGGGATTGTTAAGGAATTATTGTTATTTTTAAGGATTTTTATTAAATTTTAAGGAAACTTCTAGTTTTTAATAATTAAGGATTTTTATTAAATTTTAAGGAAACTTCTAGTTTTTAATAATTTATAATGGGGGTTAGTATGGAAAAAATGTTAAATTTAATTTATTTGATGGATTTAAATTGGTTTTTATGGGGTTTTTTATGAATTAATGTTTTTTTTTATAAATTTTAAGGAAATTTCTGGTTTTTAATAATTTATTATGGGGGTTAGTATAAAAAAATGTTAAATTTAATTAATTTGATGGATTTAAATCGGTTATTATTGGGTTTTTTGATGAATTAATGCTATTTGTAATAAATTTTAAAGAAATTAATGGTTTTTAATAATTTATTATGGGGGTTTGTTAAGGAAAAATGTTAAATTTAATTTATTTGATGGATTTAAATCGGTTATTATGGGGTTTTTTTGATGAATTAATGGTTTTTTTGAATAAATTTTAAGGAAATTTATGGTTTTTAATAATTTATTATGGGGGTTAGTATAGAAAAATGTTAAATTTAATTTATTTGTTGGACTTAAATTGGTTTTTTATGGGGTTTTTTGATGAATTAATGGTATTTTTAATAAATTTTAAGGAAATTTCTGGTTATTAATAATTTATTATGGGGGTTAGTATAGAAAAATGTTAAATTTAATTTATTTGATGGATTTAAATCGGTTATTATTGGGTTTTTTGATGAATTAATGGTATTTTTAATAAATTTTAAGGAAATTAATGGTTTTTAATAATTTATTATGGGGTTTTTGTTAAGGAAAAAATGTTAAATTTAATTTATTTGATGGATTTTAATCGGTTTTTATGGGGTTTTTTTGATGAATTAATGGTTTTTTTTTAATACATTTTAAGGAAATTTCTGGTTTTAATAATTTATTATGGGGGTTTGTTAAGGAAAAATGTTAAATTTAATTTATTTGATGGATTTAAATTGGTTTTTATGGGGTTTTTTGATGAATTAATGGTTTTTTGAATAAATTTTAAGGAAATTTATGGTTTTTAATAATTTATTATGGGGGTTTGTTAAGGAAAAATGTTATATTTCATTTATTTGATGGATTTAAATTGGTTTTAATGGGGGATTGTTAAGGAATTATTGTTATTTTTAAGGGATTTTTATTAAATTTTAAGGAAACTTCTAGTTTTTAATAATTTATAATGGGGGTTAGTATGGAAAAATGTTAAATTTAATTTATTTGATGGATTTAAATTGGTTTTTATGGGGTTTTTTATGAATTAATGTTTTTTTTTATAAATTTTAAGGAAATTTCTGGTTTTTAATAATTTATTATGGGGGTTAGTATAAAAAAATGTTAAATTTAATTAATTTGATGGATTTAAATCGGTTATTATGGGGGATTGTTAAGGAATTATTGTTATTATTAAGGATTTTTATTAAATTTTAAGGGAAACTTCTAGTTTTTAATAATTTATAATGGGGTTCTAGTATGGAAAAATGTTAAATTTAATTTATTTGATGGATTTAAATTGGTTTTTTATGGGGTTTTTTGATGAATTAATGGTATTTTTAATAAATTTTAAGGAAATTAATGGTTTTTAATAATTTATTATGGGGTTTTGTTAAGGAAAAATGTTAAATTTAATTTATTTGATGGATTTAAATTGGTTTTTATGGGGTTTTTTTGATGAATTAATGGTTTTTTGAATAAATTTTAAGGAAATTTATGGTTTTTAATAATTTATTATGGGGGTTTGTTAAGGAAAAATGTTAAATTTAATTTATTTGATGGATTTAAATTGGTTTTTATGGGGTTTTTTTGATGAATTAATGGTTTTTTGAATAAATTTTAAGGAAATTTATGGTTTTTAATAATTTTATTATGGGGGTTTTGTTAAGGAAAAATGTTATATTTCATTTATTTGATGGATTTAAATTGGTTTTAATGGGGGATTGTTAAGGAATTATTGTTATTTTTAAGGATTTTTATTAAATTTTAAGGAAACTTCTAGTTTTTAATAATTTATAATGGGGGTTAGTATGGAAAAATGTTAAATTTAATTTATTTGATGGATTTAAATTGGTTTTTATGGGGTTTTTTATGAATTAATGTTTTTTTTTATAAATTTTAAGGAAATTTCTGGTTTTTTAATAATTTATTATGGGGGTTAGTATAAAAAAATGTTAAATTTAATTAATTTGATGGATTTAAATCGGTTATTATGGGGGATTGTTAAGGAATTATTGTTATTATTAAGGATTTTTTATTAAATTTTAAGGAAACTTCTAGTTTTTAATAATTTATAATGGGGGTCTAGTATGGAAAAATGTTAAATTTAATTTATTTGATGGATTTAAATTGGTTTTTATGGGGTTTTTTTGATGAATTAATGGTATTTTTAATAAATTTTAAGGAAATTAATGGTTTTTAATAATTTATTATGGGGTTTTGTTAAGGAAAAATGTTAAATTTAATTTATTTGATGGATTTAAATTGGTTTTTATGGGGTTTTTTGATGAATTAATGGTTTTTTGAATAAATTTTAAGGAAATTTATGGTTTTTAATAATTTATTATGGGGGTTTGTTAAGGAAAAATGTTAAATTTAATTTATTTGATGGATTTTAAATTGGTTTTTATGGGGTTTTTTTAAGAATTAATGGTTTTTTTTTATAAATTTTAAGGAAACTTCTAGTTTTTAATAATTTATTATGGGGGTTTGTTAAGGAAAAATGTTAAATTTAATTTATTTGATGGATGTAAATTGGTTTTTATGGGGTTTTTTTTTAAGAATTAATGGTTTTTTTTTATAAATTTTAAGGAAATTAATGGTTTTTAATAATTTATTATGGGGTTTTGTTAAGGAAAAATGTTAAATTTAATTTATTTGATGGATTTAAATTGGTTTTTATGGGGTTTTTTTGATGAATTAATGGTTTTTTGAATAAATTTTAAGGAAATTTCTGGTTTTTAATAATTTATTATGGGGTTTTGTTAAGGAAAAATGTTATATTTCATTTATTTGATGGATTTAAATTGGTTTTAATGGGGGATTGTTAAGGAATTATTGTTATTTTTAAGGATTTTTATTAAATTTTAAGGAAACTTCTAGTTTTTAATAATTTATAATGGGGGTTAGTATGGAAAAATGTTAAATTTAATTTATTTGATGGATTTAAATTGGTTTTTATGGGGTTTTTTATGAATTAATGTTTTTTTTTATAAATTTTAAGGAAATTTCTGGTTTTTAA
>NW_026869996.1:4580674-4613356 GCF_020882245.1 Rhopalosiphum padi | reverse complement strand
TCGAATTAATGGGATTTTTGAGGATATTTAATAATTTTTGAGGAAATTTCTTTTTTTAATAATTTTTTATTAGGTTCATACAGAAAAAATGTTATTTTTAAAGAATTTTATGGATATTAATCGGTTATTATGCGGTTCTTAGACGAATTTATGGGATTTTTAAATAAATTTTAGGGAAATTTTTGGTTTTTAATAATTTATTATGGGGGTTTGTTAAGGAAAAATGTTAAATTTAATTTATTTGCTAATTGGCTGCTAAATGATGGTTGAAGAAAATTTGAAAATATAATATGTTATTATGGGGTTTTTCGCCGAATTAATGGGATTTTTAAGGATATTTAATAATTTTGAGGAAATTTCTTTTTTTAATAATTTTTTTTGAGGTTCATACAGAAAAATGTTATTTTTAAAGAATTTTATGGATTTTAATCTGTTATTATAGTTTTTTTAACGAATTAATGGTATTTTAAAGGATTTTTAATACATTTTAAGGAAATTTTTGGTTTTTAATAAATTTTTTTATGTCGATTATTTTGGAAAAATATTATTTTTAATGAATATTTGAACTATAATCTGTTATTATGGGTTTTATTTAACGAATTAATGGTATTTTTAAGAACCTTGAATACAATTTAAGCAAAATTTTGGTTTTTAATAATTTATTATGGGGGTTTTATGGAAAAATATTATTTTTTATGAATTTCAATGGATTTTAATTGGTTATTATGAGGTTCTTAGACGAGGTAATGGGATTTTTAATAATTTTTAGGAAATTTCCTGGTTTATTATAATTTATTATGGGGGTTTGTTAAGGAAAAATGTTAAATTTAATTTAATTGATGGATTTAAATTGGTTTTTATGGGGTTTTGATGAATAATGGTATTATTAATAAACTTTAAGGAAATTTTCTGGTTTTTAATAATTTATTATTGGAGTTTGTTAAGGAAAAATGTTAAATTTAATTTATTTGAAGGATTTAAATTGGTTTTTATTGGGTTTTTTGATGAATTAATGGTTTTTTTAATAAATTTTAAGGAAATTTCTGGTTTTTAATAATTTATTATGGGGGTTTGTTAAGGAAAAATGTTAAATTTAATTTATTTGCTAATTGGCTGCTAAATGATGGTTGAAGAAAAAATTTGAAAATATAATATGTTATTATGGGGTTTTTCGCCGAATTAATGGGATTTTTAAGGATATTTAATAATTTTTGAGGAAATTTCTTTTTTTAATAATTTTTTTTGAGGTTCATACAGAAAAATGTTATTTTTAAAGAATTTTATGGATTTTAATCTGTTATTATAGTTTTTTTAACGAATTAATGGTATTTTAAAGGATTTTTAATACATTTTAAGGAAATTTTTGGTTTTTAATAATTTTTTATGTCGATTATTTTGGAAAAATATTATTTTTAATGAATATTTGAACTATAATCTGTTATTATGGGTTTTATTTAACGAATTAATGGTATTTTTAAGAACCTTGAATACAATTTAAGCAAAATTTTGGTTTTTAATAATTTATTATAGGGGTTTTATGGAAAAATATTATTTTTAATGAATTTCATGGATTTTAATTGGTTATTATGAGGTTCTTAGACGAGGTAATGGGATTTTTAATAATTTTTAGGAAATTTCTGGTTTATTATAATTTATTATGGGGGTTTGTTAAGGAAAAATGTTAAATTTAAATTTAATTGATGGATTTAAATTGGTTTTTTATGGGGTTTTGATGAATAATGGTATTTTTAATAAATTTTAAGGAAATTTCTGGTTTTTAATAATTTATTATGGGGGTTTGTTAAGGAAAAATGTTAAATTTAATTTATTTGCTAATTGGCTGCTAAATGATGGTTGAAGAAAAATTTGAAAATATAATATGTTATTATGGGGTTTTTCGCCGAATTAATGGGATTTTTGAGGATATTTAATAATTTTTGAGGAAATTTCTTTTTTTAATAATTTTTTATTAGGTTCATACAGAAAAATGTTATTTTTAAAGAATTTTATGGATATTAATCGGTTATTATGCGGTTCTTAGACGAATTTATGGGATTTTTAATAAAATTTTAGGGAAATTTTTGGTTTTTAATAATTTATTATGGGGGTTTGTTAAGGAAAAATGTTAAATTTAATTTATTTTGCTAATTGGCTGCTAAATGATGGTTGAAGAAAAATTTGAAAATATAATATGTTATTATGGGGTTTTTCGCCGAATTAATGGGATTTTTAAGGATATTTAATAATTTTTGAGGAAATTTCTTTTTTTAATAATTTTTTTTGAGGTTCATACAGAAAAATGTTATTTTTTAAAGAATTTTATGGATTTTAATCTGTTATTATAGTTTTTTTAACGAATTAATGGTATTTTAAAGGATTTTTAATACATTTTAAGGAAATTTTTGGTTTTTTAATAATTTTTTATGTCGATTATTTTGGAAAAATATTATTTTTAATGAATATTTGAACTATAATCTGTTATTATGGGTTTTATTTAACGAATTAATGGTATTTTTAAGAACCTTGAATACAATTTAAGCAAAATTTTGGTTTTTAATAATTTATTATGGGGGTTTTATGGAAAAATATTATTTTTTATGAATTTCATGGATTTTAATTGGTTATTATGAGGTTCTTAGACGAGGTAATGGGATTTTTAATAATTTTTAGGAAATTTCTGGTTTATTATAATTTATTATGGGGGTTTGTTAAGGAAAAATGTTAAATTTAATTTAATTGATGGATTTAAATTGGTTTTTATGGGGTTTTTTGATGAATTAATGGATTTTTGAATAAATTTTAAGGAAATTTCTGGTTTTTAATAATTTATTATTGGAGTTTGTTAAGGAAAAATGTTAAATTTAATTTATTTGAAGGATTTAAATTGGTTTTTATTGGGTTTTTTGATGAATTAATGGTTTTTTTAATAAATTTTAAGGAAATTTTCTGGTTTTTAATAATTTATTATGGGGGTTTGTTAAGGAAAAATGTTAAATTTAATTTATTTGAAGGATTTAAATTGGTTTTTATTGGGTTTTTTGATGAATTAATGGTTTTTTTAATAAATTTTAAGGAAATTTCTGGTTTTTAATAATTTATTATGGGGGTTTGTTAAGGAAAAATGTTAAATTTAATTTATTTGCTAATTGGCTGCTAAATGATGGTTGAAGAAAAATTTGAAAATATAATATGTTATTATGGGGTTTTTCGCCGAATTAATGGGATTTTTAAGGATATTTAATAATTTTTGAGGAAATTTCTTTTTTTAATAATTTTTTTTGAGGTTCATACAGAAAAATGTTATTTTTAAAGAATTTTATGGATTTTAATCTGTTATTATAGTTTTTTTTAACGAATTAATGGTATTTTAAAGGATTTTTAATACATTTTAAGGAAATTTTTGGTTTTTAATAATTTTTTATGTCGATTATTTTGGAAAAATATTATTTTTAATGAATATTTGAACTATAATCTGTTATTATGGGTTTTATTTAACGAATTAATGGTATTTTTAAGAACCTTGAATACAATTTAAGCAAAATTTTGGTTTTTAATAATTTATTATGGGGGTTTTATGGAAAAATATTATTTTTAATGAATTTCATGGATTTTAATTGGTTATTATGAGGTTCTTAGACGAGGTAATGGGATTTTTAATAATTTTTAGGAAAATTTCTGGTTTATTATAATTTTATTATGGGGGTTTGTTAAGGAAAAATGTTAAATTTAATTTAATTGATGGATTTAAATTGGTTTTTATGGGGTTTTGATGAATAATGGTATTTTTAATAAACTTTAAGGAAATTTCTGGTTTTTAATAATTTATTATTGGAGTTTGTTAAGGAAAAATGTTAAATTTAATTTATTTGAAGGATTTAAATTGGTTTTTTATTGGTTTTTTGATGAATTAATGGTTTTTTTAATAAATTTTAAGGAAATTTCTGGTTTTTAATAATTTATTATTGGAGTTTGTTAATTTTAAGGAAAAATGTTAAATTTAATTTATTTGAAGGATTTAAATTGGTTTTTATTGGGTTTTTTGATGAATTAATGGTTTTTTTAATAAATTTTAAGGAAATTTCTGGTTTTTAATAATTTATTATTGGAGTTTGTTAAGGAAAAATGTTAAATTTAATTTATTTGAAGGATTTAAAATTGGTTTTTATTGGGTTTTTTGATGAATTAATGGTTTTTTTTAATAAATTTTAAGGAAATTTTTGGTTTTTAATAATTTATTATGGGGGTTTGTTAAGGAAAAATGTTAAATTTAATTTATTTGCTAATTGGCTGCTAAATGATGGTTGAAGAAAAATTTGAAAATATAATATGTTATTATGGGGTTTTTTCGCCGAATTAATGGGATTTTTAAGGATATTTAATAATTTTTGAGGAAATTTCTTTTTTTTAATAATTTTTTTTGAGGTTCATACAGAAAAATGTTATTTTTAAAGAATTTTATGGATTTTAATCTGTTATTATAGTTTTTTTAACGAATTAATGGTATTTTAAAGGATTTTTAATACATTTTAAGGAAATTTTTGGTTTTTAATAATTTTTTATGTCGATTATTTTGGAAAAATATTATTTTTAATGAATATTTGAACTATAATCTGTTATTATGGGTTTTATTTAACGAATTAATGGTATTTTTAAGAATCTTGAATACAATTTAAGCAAAATTTTGGTTTTTAATAATTTATTATAGGGGTTTTATGGAAAAATATTATTTTTTAATGAATTTCATGGATTTTAATTGGTTATTTTGAGGTTCTTAGACGAGGTAATGGGATTTTTAATAATTTTTAGGAAATTTCTGGTTTATTATAATTTATTATGGGGGTTTGTTAAGGAAAAATGTTAAATTTAATTTAATTGATGGATTTAAATTGGTTTTTATGGGGTTTTGATGAATAATGGTATTTTTTAATAAATTTTAAGGAAATTTCTGGTTTTTAATAATTTATTATGGGGGTTTGTTAAGGAAAAATGTTAAATTTAATTTATTTGCTAATTGGCTGCTAAATGATGGTTGAAAAAAATTTGAAAATATAATATGTTATTATGGGGTTTTTCGCCGAATTAATGGGATTTTTGAGGATATTTAATAATTTTTGAGGAAATTTCTTTTTTTAATAATTTTTTATTAGGTTCATACAGAAAAATGTTATTTTTAAAGAATTTTATGGATATTAATCGGTTATTATGCGGTTCTTAGACGAATTTATGGGATTTTTAATAAATTTTAGGGAAATGTTTGGTTTTTAATAATTTATTATGGGGGTTTGTTAAGGAAAAATGTTAAATTTAATTTATTTGCTAATTGGCTGCTAAATGATGGTTGAAGAAAAATTTGAAAATATAATATGTTATTATGGGGTTTTTCGCCGAATTAATGGGATTTTTAAGGATATTTAATAATTTTTGAGGAAATTTCTTTTTTTAATAATTTTTTTTGAGGTTCATACAGAAAAATGTTATTTTTAAAGAATTTTATGGATTTTAATCTGTTATTATAGTTTTTTTAACGAATTAATGGTATTTTAAAGGATTTTTAATACATTTTAAGGAAATTTTTGGTTTTTAATAATTTTTTATGTCGATTATTTTGGAAAAATATTATTTTTAATGAATATTTGAACTATAATCTGTTATTATGGGTTTTATTTAACGAATTAATGGTATTTTTAAGAACCTTGAATACAATTTAAGCAAAATTTTGGTTTTTAATAATTTATTATGGGGGTTTTATGGAAAAATATTATTTTTTATGAATTTCATGGATTTTAATTGGTTATTATGAGGTTCTTAGACGAGGTAATGGGATTTTTAATAATTTTTAGGAAATTTCTGGTTTATTATAATTTATTATGGGGGTTTGTTAAGGAAAAATGTTAAATTTAATTTAATTGATGGATTTAAATTGGTTTTTATGGGGTTTTTTGATGAATTAATGGATTTTTGAATAAATTTTAAGGAAATTTCTGGTTTTTAATAATTTATTATTGGAGGTTTGTTAAGGAAAAATGTTAAATTTAATTTATTTGAAGGATTTAAATTGGTTTTTATTGGGTTTTTTGATGAATTAATGGTTTTTTTAATAAATTTTAAGGAAATTTCTGGTTTTTAATAATTTATTATGGGGGTTTGTTAAGGAAAAATGTTAAATTTAATTTATTTGCTAATTGGCTGCTAAATGATGGTTGAAGAAAAATTTGAAAATATAATATGTTATTATGGGGTTTTTCGCCGAATTAATGGGATTTTTAAGGATATTTAATAATTTTTGAGGAAGTTTCTTTTTTTAATAATTTTTTTTGAGGTTCATACAGAAAAATGTTATTTTTAAAGAATTTTATGGATTTTAATCTGTTATTATAGTTTTTTTAACGAATTAATGGTATTTTAAAGGATTTTTAATACATTTTAAGGAAATTTTTGGTTTTTAATAATTTTTTATGTCGATTATTTTGGAAAAATATTATTTTTAATGAATATTTGAACTATAATCTGTTATTATGGGTTTTATTTAACGAATTAATGGTATTTTTAAGAACCTTGAATACAATTTAAGCAAAATTTTGGTTTTTAATAATTTATTATGGGGGTTTTATGGAAAAATATTATTTTTAATGAATTTCATGGATTTTAATTGGTTATTATGAGGTTCTTAGACGAGGTAATGGGATTTTTAGGAAATTTCTGGTTTATTATAATTTATTATGGGGGTTTGTTAAGGAAAAATGTTAAATTTAATTTAATTGATGGATTTAAATTGGTTTTTATGGGGTTTTTTTGATGAATTAATGGATTTTTGAATAAATTTTAAGAAATTTCTGGTTTTTAATAATTTATTATGGGGGTTTGTTAAGGAAAAATGTTAAATTTAATTTATTTGCTAATTGGCTGCTAAATGATGGTTGAAGAAAAATTTGAAAATATAATATGTTATTATGGGGTTTTTCGCCGAATTAATGGGATTTTTAAGGATATTTAATAATTTTTGAGGAAATTTCTTTTTTTAATAATTTTTTTTGAGGTTCATACAGAAAAATGTTATTTTTAAAGAATTTTATGGATTTTAATCTGTTATTATAGTTTTTTTAACGAATTAATGGTATTTTAAAGGATTTTTAATACATTTTAAGGAAATTTTTGGTTTTTAATAATTTTTTATGTCGATTATTTTGGAAAAATATTATTTTTAATGAATATTTGAACTATAATCTGTTATTATGGGTTTTATTTAACGAATTAATGGTATTTTTAAGAACCTTGAATACAATTTAAGCAAAATTTTGGTTTTTAATAATTTATTATGGGGGTTTTATGGAAAAATATTATTTTTAATGAATTTCATGGATTTTAATTGGTTATTATGAGGTTCTTAGACGAGGTAATGGGATTTTTAATAATTTTTAGGAAATTTCTGGTTTATTATAATTTATTATGGGGGTTTGTTAAGGAAAAATGTTAAATTTAATTTAATTGATGGATTTAAATTGGTTTTTATGGGGTTTTGATGAATAATGGTATTTTTAATAAACTTTAAGGAAATTTCTGGTTTTTAATAATTTATTATTGGAGTTTGTTAAGGAAAAATGTTAAATTTAATTTATTTGAAGGATTTAAATTGGTTTTTATTGGGTTTTTTTGATGAATTAATGGTTTTTTTAATAAATTTTAAGGAAATTTCTGGTTTTTAATAATTTATTATTGGAGTTTGTTAAGGAAAAATGTTAAATTTAATTTATTTGAAGGATTTAAATTGGTTTTTATTGGGTTTTTTGATGAATTAATGGTTTTTTTAATAAATTTTAAGGAAATTTCTGGTTTTTAATAATTTATTATGGGGGTTTGTTAAGGAAAAATGTTAAATTTAATTTATTTGCTAATTGGCTGCTAAATGATGGTTGAAGAAAAATTTGAAAATATAATATGTTATTATGGGGTTTTTCGCCGAATTAATGGGATTTTTAAGGATATTTAATAATTTTTGAGGAAATTTCTTTTTTAATAATTTTTTTTGAGGTTCATACAGAAAAATGTTATTTTTAAAGAATTTTATGGATTTTAATCTGTTATTATAGTTTTTTTAACGAATTAATGGTATTTTAAAGGATTTTTAATACATTTTAAGAAATTTTTGGTTTTTTAATAATTTTTTATGTCGATTATTTTGGAAAAATATTATTTTAATGAATATTTGAACTATAATCTGTTATTATGGGTTTTATTTAACGAATTAATGGTATTTTTAAGAACCTTGAATACAATTTAAGCAAAATTTTGGTTTTTAATAATTTATTATGGGGGTTTTATGGAAAAATATTATTTTTAATGAATTTCATGGATTTTAATTGGTTATTATGAGGTTCTTAGACGAGGTAATGGGATTTTTAATAATTTTTAGGAAATTTCTGGTTTATTATAATTTATTATGGGGGTTTGTTAAGGAAAAATGTTAAATTTAATTTAATTGATGGATTTAAATTGGTTTTTATGGGGTTTTGATGAATAATGGTATTTTTAATAAACTTTAAGGAAATTTCTGGTTTTTAATAATTTATTATTGGAGTTTGTTAAGGAAAAATGTTAAATTTAATTTATTTGATGGATTTAAATTGGTTTTTATTGGGTTTTTTGATGAATTAATGGTTTTTTTAATAAATTTTAAGGAAATTTCTGGTTTTTAATAATTTATTATAGGGGTTTTATGGAAAAATATTATTTTTAATGAATTTCATGGATTTTAATTGGTTATTATGAGGTTCTTAGACGAGGTAATGGGATTTTTAATAATTTTTAGGAAATTTCTGGTTTATTATAATTTATTATGGGGGTTTGTTAAGGAAAAATGTTAAATTTAATTTAATTGATGGATTTAAATTGGTTTTTATTGGGTTTTTTGATGAATTAATGGTTTTTTTTAATAAATTTTAAGGAAATTTCTGGTTTTAATAATTTATTATGGGGGGTTTGTTAAGGAAAAATGTTAAATTTAATTTATTTGCTAATTGGCTGCTAAATGATGGTTGAAGAAAAATTTGAAAATATAATATGTTATTATGGGGTTTTTTGCCGAATTAATGGGATTTTTAAGGATATTTAATAATTTATGAGAAAATTTTCTTTTTTTTAATAATTTTTTTTGAGTTTCATACAGAAAAATGTTATTTTTAAAGAATTTTATGGATATTAATCGGTTATTATGCGGTTCATAGACGAATTTATGGGATTTTTAATAAATTTTAGGGAAATTTTTGGTTTTTAATAATTTATTATGGGGGTTTTATGGAAAAATATTATTTTTAATGAATTTCATGGATTTTAATTGGTTATTATGAGGTTCTTAGACGAGGTAATGGGATTTTTAATAATTTTTTAGGAAATTTCTGGTTTATTATAATTTATTATGGGGGTTTGTTAAGGAAAAATGTTAAATTTAATTTAATTGATGGATTTAAATTGGTTTTTATGGGGTTTTGATGAATAATGGTTTTTTGAATAAATTTTAAGGAAATTTATGGTTTTTAATAATTTATTATGGGGGTTTGTTAAGAAAAAATGTTAAATTTAATTTATTTGATGGATTTTAAATTGGTTTTTATTGGGTTTTTTGATGAATTAATGGTTTTTTTAATAAATTTTAAGGAAATTTCTGGTTTTTAATAATTTATTATGGGGGTTTGTTAAGGAAAAATGTTAAATTTAATTTATTTGCTAATTGGCTGCTAAATGATGGTTGAAGAAAAATTTGAAAATATAATATGTTATTATGGGGTTTTTCGCCGAATTAATGGGATGTTTAAGGATATTTAATAATTTATGAGAAAAATTTCTTTTTTTAATAATTTTTTTTTGAGGTTCATACAGAAAAATGTTATTTTAAAAGAATTTTATGGATATTAATCGGTTATTATGCGGTTCTTAGACGAATTTATGGGATTTTTTGATGAATTAATGGTTTTTTGAATAAATTTTAAGGAAATTTATGGTTTTTAATAATTTATTATGGGGGTTTGTTAAGAAAAAATGTTAAATTTAATTTATTTGATGGATTTAAATTGGTTTTTATGGGGTTTATTGATGAATTAATGGTTTTTTTTTATAAATTTTAAGGAAACTTCTAGTTTTTAATAATTTATAATGGGGGTTAGTATGGAAAAATGTTAAATTTAATTTATTTGATGGATTTAAATTGGTTTTTATGGGGTTTTTTATGAATTAATGTTTTTTTTATAAATTTTAAGGAAATTACTGGTTTTTAATAATTTATTATGGGGGTTAGTATAGAAAAATGTTAAATTTAATTTATTTGATGGATTTTAAATCGGTTATTATGGGTTTTTTTGACGAATTAATGGTTTTTTGAATAAATTTTAAGGAAATTTATGGTTTTTAATAATTTATTATGGGGGTTTGTTAAGGAAAAATGTTAAATTTAATTTATTTGATGGATTTAAATTGGTTTTTATGGGGTTTTTTGATGAATTAATGGTATTTTTAATAAATTTAAGGAAATTAATGGTTTTTAATAATTTATTATGGGGTTTTGTTAAGGAAAAATGTTAAATTTAATTTATTTGATGGATTTAACTTGGTTTTTATGGGGTTTTTTGATGAAAAAATGGTTTTTTGAATAAATTTTAAGGAAATTTATGGTTTTTAATAATTTTATTATGGGGGTTTGTTAAGGAAAAATGTTAAATTTAATTTATTTGTTGGATTTAAAATGGTTTTTATGGGATTTTTTTGATGAAATAATGGTATTTTTTAATAAATTTTAAGGAAATTAATGGTTTTTAATAATTTATTATGGGGTTTTGTTAAGGAAAAATGTTAAATTTAATTTATTTGATGGATTTAAATTGGTTTTTATGGGGTTTTTTGATGAATTAATGGTTTTTTTGAATAAATTTTAAGGAAATTATGGTTTTTAATAATTTATTATGGGGGTTTGTTAAGGAAAAATGTTAAATTATTTTTTTGATGGATTTAAATTGGTTTTTATGGGGTTTTTTTTAAGAATTAATGGTTTTTTTTATAAATTTTAAGGAAACTTCTAGTTTTTAATAATTTAAAATGGGGGTTACTATGGAAAAATGTTAAATTTAATTTATTTGATGGATTTAAATTGGTTTTTATGGGGTTTTTTTAAGAATTAATGGTTTTTTTTTATAAATTTTAAGGAAACTTCTAGTTTTTAATAATTTAAAATGGGGGTTACTATGGAAAAATGTTAAATTTAATTTATTTGATGGATTTAAATAGGTTTTTATGGGTTTTTTGATGAAATAAAGGTTTTTTTTAATAAATTTTAAGGAAATTTCTGGTTTTTAATAATTTATTATGGGGTTTTGTTAAGGAAAAATGTTAAATTTCATTTATTTGATGGATTTAATTGGTTTTTAATGGGGGATTGTTAAGGAATTATTGTTATTTTTAAGGATTTTTATTAAATTTTAAGGAAACTTCTAGTTTTTAATAATTTATAATGGGGGTTAGTATGGAAAAATGTTAAATTTAATTTATTTGATGGATTTAAATTGGTTTTTATGGGGTTTTTTGATGAAAAAATGGTTTTTTTTAATAAATTTTAAGGAAATTTCTGGTTTTTAATAATTTATTATGGGGGTTTGTATAGAAAAATGTTAAATTTAAATTATTTGATGGATTTAAATCGGTTATTATGGGTTTTTTTTGATGAATTAATGGTTTTTTTGAATAAATTTTTAGGAAATTTATGGTTTTTAATAATTTATTATGGGGTTTAGTATAGAAAAATGTTAAATTTAATTTATTTGATGGATTTAAATCGGTTATTATGGGGTTTTTTGATGAAATAATGGTTTTTTTAATAAATTTTAAGGAAATTTCTGGTTTTTAATAATTTATTATGGGGGTTACTATGGAAAAATGTTAAATTTAATTTATTAGTTGGATTTAAATCGGTTATTATGGGGGATTGTTAAGGAATTATTGTTTTTTTTTAAGGATTTTTATTAAGTTTTAAGGAAACTTCTAGTTTTAATAATTTATAATGGGGGTTAGTATGGAAAAATGTTAAATTTAATTTATTTGATGGATTTAAATTGGTTTTTATGGGGTTTTTTGATGAAAAAATGGTTTTTTTTGAATAAATTTTAAGGAAATTTATGGTTTTTAATAATTTATTATGGGGGTTTGTATAGAAAAATGTTAAATTTAAATTATTTGATGGATTTAAATCGGTTATTATGGGTTTTTTTTGATGAATTAATGGTTTTTTTGAATAAATTTTAGGAAATTTATGGTTTTTAATAATTTATTATGGGGTTTAGTATAGAAAAATGTTAAATTTAATTTATTTGATGGATTTAAATCGGTTATTATGGGGTTTTTTTGATGAAATAATGGTTTTTTTTAATAAATTTTAAGAAATTTCTGGTTTTTAATAATTTATTATGGGGGTTACTATGGAAAAATGTTAAATTTAATTTATTAGTTGGATTTAAATCGGTTATTATGGGGGATTGTTAAGGAATTATTGTTTTTTTTAAGGATTTTTATTAAGTTTTAAGGAAACTTCTAGTTTTTAATAATTTATTATGGGGTTTTGTTAAGGAAAAATGTTAAATTTAATTTATTTGATGGATTTAAATAGGTTTTTATGGGTTTTTTGATGAAATAAAGGTTTTTTTAATAAATTTTAAGGAAATTTCTGGTTTTTAATAATTTATTATGGGGTTTTGTTAAGGAAAAATGTTATATTTCATTTATTTGATGGATTTAAATTGGTTTTAATGGGGGATTGTTAAGGAATTATTGTTATTTTTAAGGATTTTTATTAAATTTAAAGGAAACTTCTAGTTTTTAATAATTTATAATGGGGGTTAGTATGGAAAAATGTTAAATTTAATTTATTTGATGGATTTAAATTGGTTTTTATGGGGTTTTTTATGAATTAATGTTTTTTTTATAAATTTTAAGGAAATTTCTGGTTTTTAATAATTTATTATGGGGGTTAGTATAGAAAAATGTTAAATTTAATTTATTTGATGGATTTAAATCGGTTATTATGGGGGATTGTTAAGGAATTATTGTTATTTTTAAGGATTTTTATTAAATTTTAAGGAAACTTCTAGTTTTTAATAATTTATTATGGGGGTTTGTTAAGGAAAAATGTTAAATTTAATTTATTTGTTGGATTTAAAATGGTTTTTATGGGGTTTTTTTGATGAAATAATGGTATTTTTAATAAATTTTAAGGGAATTAATGGTTTTTAATAATTTATTATGGGGTTTTGTTAAGGAAAAATGTTAAATTTAATTTATTTGATGGATTTAAATTGGTTTTTATGGGGTTTTTTGATGAATTAATGGTTTTTTGAATAAATTTTAAGGAAATTTATTGTTTTTAATAATTTATTATGGGGGTTTGTTAAGGAAAAATGTTAAATTTAATTTATTTGATGGATTTAAATTGGTTTTTATGGGTTTTTTTAAGAATTAATGGTTTTTTTTTATAAATTTTAAGGAAACTTCTAGTTTTTTAATAATTTAAAATGGGGGTTACTATGGAAAAATGTTAAATTTAATTTATTTGTTGGATTTAAAATGGTTTTTATGGGTTTTTTGATGAAATAATGGTACTTTTAATAAATTTTAAGGAAATTTATGGTTTTTAATAATTTATTATGGGGGTTTGTTAAGAAAAAATGTTAAATTTAATTTATTTGATGGATTTTAAATTGGTTTTTATTGGGTTTTTTTGATGAATTAATGGTTTTTTTAATAAATTTTAAGGAAATTTCTGGTTTTTAATAATTTATTATGGGGGTTTGTTAAGGAAAAATGTTAAATTTAATTTATTTGCTAATTGGCTGCTAAATGATGGTTGAAGAAAAATTTGAAAATATAATATGTTATTATGGGGTTTTTCGCCGAATTAATGGGATGTTTAAGGATATTTAATAATTTATGAGAAAAATTTCTTTTTTTAATAATTTTTTTGAGGTTCATACAGAAAAATGTTATTTAAAAGAATTTTATGGATATTAATCGGTTATTATGCGGTTCTTAGACGAATTTATGGGATTTTTTGATGAATTAATGGTTTTTTTGAATAAATTTTAAGGAAATTTATGGTTTTTAATAATTTATTATGGGGGTTTGTTAAGAAAAAATGTTTAAATTTAATTTATTTGATGGATTTAAATTGGTTTTTATGGGGTTTATTGATGAATTAATGGTTTTTTTTTATAAATTTTAAGGAAACTTCTAGTTTTTAATAATTTATAATGGGGGTTAGTATGGAAAAATGTTAAATTTAATTTATTTGATGGATTTAAATTGGTTTTTATGGGGTTTTTTATGAATTAATGTTTTTTTTATAAATTTTAAGGAAATTACTGGTTTTTAATAATTTATTATGGGGGTTAGTATAGAAAAATGTTAAATTTAATTTATTTGATGGATTTAAATCGGTTATTATGGGTTTTTTTGACGAATTAATGGTTTTTTGAATAAATTTTAAGGAAATTTATGGTTTTTAATAATTTATTATGGGGGTTTGTTAAGGAAAAATGTTAAATTTAATTTATTTGATGGATTTAAATTGGTTTTTATGGGGTTTTTTGATGAATTAATGGTATTGTTAATAAATTTTAAGGAAATTAATGGTTTTTAATAATTTATTATGGGGTTTTGTTAAGGAAAAATGTTAAATTTAATTTATTTGATGGATTTAACTTGGTTTTTATGGGGTTTTTTGATGAAAAAAATGGTTTTTTGAATAAATTTTAAGGAAATTTATGGTTTTTAATAATTTATTATGGGGGTTTGTTAAGGAAAAATGTTAAATTTAATTTATTTGTTGGATTTAAAATGGTTTTTATGGGATTTTTTGATGAAATAATGGTACTTTTAATAAATTTTAAGGAAATTAAAGGTTTTTAATAATTTATTATGGGGTTTTGTTAAGGAAAAATGTTAAATTTAATTTATTTGATGGATTTAAATTGGTTTTTATGGGGTTTTTTGATGAATTAATGGTTTTTTGAATAAATTTTAAGGAAATTTATGGTTTTTAATAATTTATTATGGGGGTTTGTTAAGGAAAAATGTTAAATTATTTTTTTTGATGGATTTAAATTGGTTTTTATGGGGTTTTTTTAAGAATTAATGATTTTTTTTATAAATTTTAAGGAAACTTCTAGTTTTTAATAATTTAAAATGGGGGTTACTATGGAAAAATGTTAAATTTAATTTATTTGATGATTTAAATTGGTTTTTATGGGGTTTTTTTAAGAATTAATGGTTTTTTTTATAAATTTTAAGGAAACTTCTAGTTTTTAATAATTTAAAATGGGGGTTACTATGGAAAAATGTTAAATTTAATTTATTTGATGGATTTAAATAGGTTTTTATGGGTTTTTTGATGAAATAAAGGTTTTTTTAATAAATTTTAAGGAAATTTCTGGTTTTTAATAATTTATTATGGGGTTTTGTTAAGGAAAAATGTTAAATTTCATTTATTTGATGGATTTAAATTGGTTTTAATGGGGGATTGTTAAGGAATTATTGTTATTTTTAAGGATTTTTATTAAATTTTAAGGAAACTTCTAGTTTTTAATAATTTATAATGGGGGTTAGTATGGAAAAATGTTAAATTTAATTTATTTGATGGATTTAAATTGGTTTTTATGGGGTTTTTTGATGAAAAAATGGTTTTTTTTAATAAATTTTAAGGAAATTTCTGGTTTTTAATAATTTATTATGGGGGTTTGTATAGAAAAATGTTAAATTTAAATTATTTGATGGATTTAAATCGGTTATTATGGGGGATTGTTAAGGAATTATTGTTATTTTAAGGATTTTTATTAAATTTTAAGGAAACTTCTAGTTTTTAATAATTTATTATGGGGGTTTGTTAAGGAAAAATGTTAAATTTAATTTATTTGTTGGATTTAAAATGGTTTTTATGGGGTTTTTTGATGAAATAATGGTATTTTTAATAAATTTTAAGGGAATTAATGGTTTTTAATAATTTATTATGGGGTTTTGTTAAGGAAAAATGTTAAATTTAATTTATTTGATGGATTTAAATTGGTTTTTATGGGGTTTTTTGATGAATTAATGGTTTTTTGAATAAATTTTAAGGAAATTTATTGTTTTTAATAATTTATTATGGGAGTTTGTTAAGGAAAAATGTTAAATTTAATTTATTTGATGGATTTAAATTGGTTTTTATGGGTTTTTTTAAGAATTAATGGTTTTTTTTATAAATTTTAAGGAAACTTCTAGTTTTTAATAATTTAAAATGGGGGTTACTATGGAAAAATGTTAAATTTAATTTATTTGTTGGATTTAAAATGGTTTTTATGGGGTTTTTTGATGAAATAATGGTACTTTTAATAAATTTTAAGGAAATTAATGGTTTTTAATAATTTATTATGGGGTTTTGTTAAGGAAAAATGTTAAATTTAATTTATTTGATGGATTTAAATTGGTTTTTATGGGGTTTTTTGATGAATTAATGGTTTTTTGAATAAATTTTAAGGAAATTTATGGTTTTTAATAATTTATAATGGGGGTTACTATGGAAAAATGTTAAATTTAATTTATTTGATGGATTTAAATTGGTTTTTATGGGGTTTTTTTAAGAATTAATGGTTTTTTTTATAAATTTTAAGGAAACTTCTAGTTTTTAATAATTTAAAATGGGGGTTACTATGGAAAAATGTTAAATTTAATTTATTTGATGGATTTAAATAGGTTTTTATGGGTTTTTTGATGAAATAAAGGTTTTTTTAATAAATTTTAAGGAAATTTCTGGTTTTTAATAATTTATTATGGGGTTTTGTTAAGGAAAAATGTTAAATTTCATTTATTTGATGGATTTAAATTGGTTTTAATGGGGGATTGTTAAGGAATTATTGTTATTTTTAAGGATTTTTATTAAATTTTAAGGAAACTTCTAGTTTTTAATAATTTATAATGGGGGTTAGTATGGAAAAATGTTAAATTTAATTTATTTGATGGATTTAAATTGGTTTTTATGGGGTTTTTTGATGAAAAAATGGTTTTTTTGAATAAATTTTAAGGAAATTTATGGTTTTAAAATAATTTATTATGGGGGTTTGTTAAGGAAAAATGTTAAATTTAATTTATTTGTTGGATTTAAAATGGTTTTTATGGGGTTTTTTGATGAAATAATGGTACTTTTAATAAATTTTAAGGAAATTAATGGTTTTTAATAATTTATTATGGGGTTTTGTTAAGGAAAAATGTTATATTTAATTTATTTGATGGATTTAAATTGGTTTTTATGGGGTTTTTTGATGAATTAATGGTTTTTTGAATAAATTTTAAGGAAATTTATGGTTTTTAATAATTTATTATGGGGGTTTGTTAAGGAAAAATGTTAAATTATTTTTTTTGATGGATTTAAATTGGTTTTTATGGGGTTTTTTTAAGAATTAATGGTTTTTTTTTATAAATTTTAAGGAAACTTCTAGTTTTTAATAATTTATAATGGGGGTTACTATGGAAAAATGTTAAATTTAATTTATTTGATGGATTTAAATTGGTTTTTATGGGGTTTTTTTAAGAATTAATGGTTTTTTTTATAAATTTTAAGGAAACTTCTAGTTTTTAATAATTTAAAATGGGGGTTACTATGGAAAAATGTTAAATTTAATTTATTTGATGGATTTAAATAGGTTTTTATGGGTTTTTTGATGAAATAAAGGTTTTTTTAATAAATTTTAAGGAAATTTCTGGTTTTTAATAATTTATTATGGGGTTTTGTTAAGGAAAAATGTTAAATTTCATTTATTTGATGGATTTAAATTGGTTTTAATGGGGGATTGTTAAGGAATTATTGTTATTTTTAAGGATTTTTATTAAATTTTAAGGAAACTTCTAGTTTTTAATAATTTATAATGGGGGTTAGTATGGAAAAATGTTAAATTTAATTTATTTGATGGATTTAAATTGGTTTTTATGGGGTTTTTTGATGAAAAAATGGTTTTTTTTAATAAATTTTAAGGAAATTTCTGGTTTTTAATAATTTATTATGGGGGTTTGTATAGAAAAATGTTAAATTTAAATTATTTGATGGATTTAAATCGGTTATTATGGGTTTTTTTGATGAATTAATGGTTTTTTGAATAAATTTTTAGGAAATTTATGGTTTTTAATAATTTATTATGGGGGTTAGTATAGAAAAATGTTAAATTTAATTTATTTGATGGATTTAAATCGGTTATTATGGGGTTTTTTGATGAAATAATGGTTTTTTTAATAAATTTTAAGGAAATTTCTGGTTTTTAATAATTTATTATGGGGGTTACTATGGAAAAATGTTAAATTTAATTTATTAGTTGGATTTAAATCGGTTATTATGGGGGATTGTTAAGGAATTATTGTTTTTTTTAAGGATTTTTATTAAATTTTAAGGAAACTTCTAGTTTTTAATAATTTATTATGGGGTTTTGTTAAGGAAAAATGTTAAATTTAATTTATTTGATGGATTTAAATTGGTTTTAATGGGGGATTGTTAAGGAATTATTGTTATTTTTAAGGATTTTTATTAAATTTTAAGGAAACTTCTAGTTTTTAATAATTTATAATGGGGGTTAGTATGGAAAAATGTTAAATTTAATTTATTTGATGGATTTAAATTGGTTTTTATGGGGTTTTTTATGAATTAATGTTTTTTTTATAAATTTTAAGGAAATTTCTGGTTTTTAATAATTTATTATGGGGGTTAGTATAGAAAAATGTTAAATTTAATTTATTTGATGGATTTAAATCGGTTATTATGGGGGATTGTTAAGGAATTATTGTTATTTATAAGGATTTTTATTAAATTTTAAGGAAACTTCTAGTTTTTAATAATTTATAATGGGGGTTAGTATGGAAAAATGTTAAATTTAATTTATTTGATGGATTTAAATTGGTTTTTATGGGGTTTTTTGATGAAAAAATGGTTTTTTTAATAAATTTTAAGGAAATTTATGGTTTTTAATAATTTATTATGGGGGTTTGTTAAGGAAAAATGTTAAATTTAATTTATTTGTTGGATTTAAAATGGTTTTTATGGGGTTTTTTGATGAAATAATGGTATTTTTAATAAATTTTAAGGGAATTAATGGTTTTTAATAATTTATTATGGGGTTTTGTTAAGGAAAAATGTTAAATTTAATTTATTTGATGGATTTAAATTGGTTTTTATGGGGTTTTTTGATGAATTAATGGTTTTTTGAATAAATTTTAAGGAAATTTATTGTTTTTAATAATTTATTATGGGGGTTTGTTAAGGAAAAATGTTAAATTTAATTTATTTGATGGATTTAAATTGGTTTTTATGGGTTTTTTTAAGAATTAATGGTTTTTTTTTATAAATTTTAAGGAAACTTCTAGTTTTTAATAATTTAAAATGGGGGTTAGTATGGAAAAATGTTAAATTTAATTTATTTGATGGATTTAAAATGGTTTTTATGGGGTTTTTTATGAATTAATGTTTTTTTTATAAATTTTAAGGAAATTTCTGGTTTTTAATAATTTATTATGGGGGTTAGTATAGAAAAATGTTAAATTTAATTTATTTGATGGATTTAAATCGGTTATTATGGGGGATTGTTAAGGAATTATTGTTATTTTTAAGGATTTTTATTAAATTTTAAGGAAACTTCTAGTTTTTAATAATTTATAATGGGGGTTAGTATGGAAAAATGTTAAATTTAATTTATTTGATGGATTTAAATTGGTTTTTATGGGGTTTTTTGATGAATTAATGGTTTTTTTAATAAATTTTAAGGAAATTTCTGGTTTTTAATAATTTATTATGGGGGTTTGTTAAGGAAAAATGTTAAATTTAATTTATTTGCTAATTGGCTGCTAAATGATGGTTGAAGAAAAATTTGAAAATATAATATGTTATTATGGGGTTTTTTGCCGAATTAATGGGATTTTTAAGGATATTTAATAATTTATGAGAAAAATTTCTTTTTTTAATAATTTTTTTTGAGGTTCATACAGAAAAATGTTATTTTTAAAGAATTTTATGGATATTAATCGGTTATTATGCGGTTCATAGACGAATTTATGGGATTTTTAATAAATTTTAGGGAAATTTTTGGTTTTTAATAATTTATTATGGGGGTTTGTTAAGGAAAAATGTTAAATTTAATTTATTTGCTAATTGGCTGCTAAATGATGGTTGAAGAAAAATTTGAAAATATAATATGTTATTATGGGGTTTTTCGCCGAATTAATGGGTTTTTTAAGGATATTTAATAATTTTTGAGGAAATTTCTTTTTTTAATAATTTTTTTTGAGGTTCATACAGAAAAATGTTATTTTTAAAGAATTTTATGGATTTTAATCTGTTATTATAGTTTTTTTAACGAATTAATGGTATTTTAAAGGATTTTTAATACATTTTAAGGAAATTTTTGGTTTTTAATAATTTTTTATGTCGATTATTTTGGAAAAATATTATTTTTAATGAATATTTGAACTATAATCTGTTATTATGGGTTTTATTTAACGAATTAATGGTATTTTTAAGAACCTTGAATACAATTTAAGCAAAATTTTGGTTTTTAATAATTTATTATGGGGGTTTTATGGAAAAATATTATTTTTAATGAATTTCATGGATTTTAATTGGTTATTATGAGGTTCTTAGACGAGGTAATGGGATTTTTAATAATTTTTAGGAAATTTCTGGTTTATTATAATTTATTATGGGGGTTTGTTAAGGAAAAATGTTAAATTTAATTTAATTGATGGATTTAAATTGGTTTTTATGGGGTTTTTTGATGAATTAATGGATTTTTGAATAAATTTTAAGGAAATTTCTGGTTTTTAATAATTTATTATGGGGGTTTGTTAAGGAAAAATGTTAAATTTAATTTAATTGATGGATTTAAATTGGTTTTTATGGGGTTTTGATGAATAATGGTATTTTTAATAAACTTTAAGGAAATTTCTTGTTTTTAATAATTTATTATTGGAGTTTGTTAAGGAAAAATGTTAAATTTAATTTATTTGAAGGATTTAAATTGGTTTTTATTGGGTTTTTTGATGAATTAATGGTTTTTTTAATAAATTTTAAGGAAATTTCTGGTTTTTAATAATTTATTATGGGGGTTTGTTAAGGAAAAATGTTAAATTTAATTTATTTGCTAATTGGCTGCTAAATGATGGTTGAAGAAAAATTTGAAAATATAATATGTTATTATGGGGTTTTTCGCCGAATTAATGGGATTTTAAGGATATTTAATAATTTTTGAGGAAATTTCTTTTTTTAATAATTTTTTTTGAGGTTCATACAGAAAAATGTTATTTTTAAAGAATTTTATGGATTTTAATCTGTTATTATAGTTTTTTTAACGAATTAATGGTATTTTAATGGATTTTTAATACATTTTAAGGAAATTTTTGGTTTTTAATAATTTTTTATGTCGATTATTTTGGAAAAATATTATTTTTAATGAATATTTGAACTATAATCTGTTATTATGGGTTTTATTTAACGAATTAATGGTATTTTTAAGAACCTTGAATACAATTTAAGCAAAATTTTGGTTTTTAATAATTTATTATGGGGGTTTTATGGAAAAATATTATTTTTAATGAATTTCATGGATTTTAATTGGTTATTATGAGGTTCTTAGACGAGGTAATGGGATTTTTAATAATTTTTAGGAAATTTCTGGTTTATTATAATTTATTATGGGGGTTTGTTAAGGAAAAATGTTAAATTTAATTTAATTGATGGATTTAAATTGGTTTTTATGGGGTTTTGATGAATAATGGTATTTTTAATAAACTTTAAGGAAATTTCTTGTTTTTAATAATTTATTATTGGAGTTTGTTAAGGAAAAATGTTAAATTTAATTTATTTGAAGGATTTAAATTGGTTTTTATTGGGTTTTTTGATGAATTAATGGTTTTTTGAATAAATTTTAAGGAAATTTATGGTTTTTAATAATTTATTATGGGGGTTTGTTAAGAAAAAATGTTAAATTTAATTATTTGATGGATTTAAATTGGTTTTTATTGGGTTTTTTGATGAATTAATGGTTTTTTTAATAAATTTTAAGGAAATTTCTGGTTTTTAATAATTTATTATGGGGGTTTGTTAAGGAAAAATGTTAAATTTAATTTATTTGCTAATTGCTGCTAAATGATGGTTGAAGAAAAATTTGAAAATATAATATGTTATTATCGGGTTTTTCGCCGAATTAATGGGATTTTTAAGGATATTTAATAATTTATGAGAAAAATTTCTTTTTTTAATAATTTTTTTGAGGTTCATACAGAAAAATGTTATTTTAAAAGAATTTTATGGATATTAATCGGTTATTATGCGGTTCTTAGACGAATTTATGGGATTTTTTGATGAATTAATGGTTTTTTGAATAAATTTTAAGGAAATTTATGGTTTTTAATAATTTATTATGGGGGTTTGTTAAGAAAAAATGTTAAATTTAATTTATTTGATGGATTTAAATTGGTTTTTATGGGGTTTATTGATGAATTAATGGTTTTTTTTATAAATTTTAAGGAAACTTCTAATTTTAATAATTTATAATGGGGGTTAGTATGGAAAAATGTTAAATTTAATTTATTTGATGGATTTAAATTGGTTTTTATGGGGTTTTTTATGAATTAATGTTTTTTTTATAAATTTTAAGGAAATTACTGGTTTTTAATAATTTATTATGGGGGTTAGTATAGAAAAATGTTAAATTTAATTTATTTGATGGATTTAAATCGGTTATTATGGGTTTTTTTGACGAATTAATGGTTTTTTGAATAAATTTTAAGGAAATTTATGGTTTTAAATAATTTATTATGGGGGTTTGTTAAGGAAAAATGTTAAATTTAATTTATTTGATGGATTTAAATTGGTTTTTATGGGTTTTTTGATGAATTAATGGTATTTTTAATAAATTTTAAGGAAATTAATGGTTTTTAATAATTTATTATGGGGTTTTGTTAAGGAAAAATGTTAAATTAAATTTATTTGATGGATTTAAATTGGTTTTTATGGGGTTTTTTTGATGAAAAAATGGTTTTTTGAATAAATTTTAAGGAAATTTATGGTTTTTAATAATTTATTATGGGGGTTTGTTAAGGAAAAATGTTAAATTTAATTTATTTGTTGGATTTAAAATGGTTTTTATGGGGTTTTTTGATGAAATAATGGTACTTTTAATAAATTTTAAGGAAATTAATGGTTTTTAATAATTTATTATGGGGTTTTGTTAAGGAAAAATGTTAAATTTAATTTATTTGATGGATTTAAATTGGTTTTTATGAGGTTTTTTGATGAATTAATGGTTTTTTGAATAAATTTAAGGAAATTTATGGTTTTTAATAATTTATTATGGGGGTTTGTTAAGGAAAAATGTTAAATTATTTTTTTTGATGGATTTAAATTGGTTTTTATGGGGTTTTTTTAAGAATTAATGGTTTTTTTTATAAATTTTAAGGAAACTTCTAGTTTTTAATAATTTATAATGGGGGTTACTATGGAAAAATGTTAAATTTAATTTATTTGATGGATTTAAATTGGTTTTTATGGGGTTTTTTGATGAAAAAATGGTTTTTTTAATAAATTTTAAGGAAATTTCTGGTTTTTAATAATTTATTATGGGGGTTACTATGGAAAAATGTTAAATTTAATTTATTAGTTGGATTTAAATCGGTTATTATGGGGGATTGTTAAGGAATTATTGTTTTTTTTAAGGATTTTTATTAAATTTTAAGGAAACTTCTAGTTTTTAATAATTTATTATGGGGTTTTGTTAAGGAAAAATGTTAAATTTAATTTATTTGATGGATTTAAATAGGTTTTTATGGGTTTTTTGATGAAATAAAGGTTTTTTTAATAAATTTTAAGGAAATTTCTGGTTTTTAATAATTTATTATGGGGTTTTGTTAAGGAAAAATGTTATATTTCATTTATTTGATGGATTTAAATTGGTTTTAATGGGGGATTGTTAAGGAATTATTGTTATTTTTAAGGATTTTTATTAAATTTTAAGGAAACTTCTAGTTTTTAATAATTTATAATGGGGGTTAGTATGGAAAAATGTTAAATTTAATTTATTTGAAGGATTTAAATTGGTTTTTATGGGGTTTTTATGAATTAATGTTTTTTTTATAAATTTTAAGGAAATTTCTGGTTTTTAATAATTTATTATGGGGGTTAGTGTAGAAAAATGTTAAATTTAATTTATTTGATGGATTTAAATCGGTTATTATGGGGGATTGTTAAGGAATTATTGTTATTTTTAAGGATTTTTATTAAATTTTAAGGAAACTTCTAGTTTTTAATAATTTATAATGGGGGTTAGTATGGAAAAAATGTTAAATTTAATTTATTTGATGGATTTAAATTGGTTTTTATGGGGTTTTTTGATGAAAAAATGGTTTTTTTAATAAATTTTAAGGAAATTTATGGTTTTTAATAATTTATTATGGGGGTTTGTTAAGGAAAAATGTTAAATTTAATTTATTTGTTGGATTTAAAATGGTTTTTATGGGGTTTTTTGATGAAATAATGGTATTTTTAATAAATTTTAAGGAATTAATGGTTTTTAATAATTTATTATGGGGTTTTGTTAAGGAAAAATGTTAAATTTAATTTATTTGATGGATTTAAATTGGTCTTTATGGGGTTTTTTGATGAATTAATGGTTTTTTGAATAAATTTTAAGGAAATTTATTGTTTTTAATAATTTATTATGGGGGTTTGTTAAGGAAAAATGTTAAATTTAATTTATTTGATGGATTTAAATTGGTTTTTATGGGTTTTTTTAAGAATTAATGGTTTTTTTTATAAATTTTAAGGAAACTTCTAGTTTTTAATAATTTAAAAATGGGGGTTACTATGGAAAAATGTTAAATTTAATTTATTTGCTAATTGGCTGCTAAATGATGGTTGAAGAAAAATTTGAAAATATAATATGTTATTATGGGGTTTTTCGCCGAATTAATGGGATTTTTAAGGATATTTAATAATTTTTGAGGAAATTTCTTTTTTTAATAATTTTTTTTGAGGTTCATACAGAAAAATGTTATTTTTAAAGAATTTTATGGATTTTAATCTGTTATTATAGTTTTTTTAACGAATTAATGGTATTTTAAAGGATTTTTAATACATTTTAAGGAAATTTTTGGTTTTTAATAATTTTTTATGTCGATTATTTTGGAAAAATCATTATTTTTAATGAATATTTGAACTATAATCTGTTATTATGGGTTTTATTTAACGAATTAATGGTATTTTTAAGAACCTTGAATACAATTTAAGCAAAATTTTGGTTTTTAATAATTTATTATGGGGGTTTTATGGAAAAATATTATTTTTAATGAATTTCATGGATTTTAATTGGTTATTATGAGGTTCTTAGACGAGGTAATGGGATTTTTAATAATTTTTAGGAAATTTCTGGTTTATTATAATTTATTATGGGGGTTTGTTAAGGAAAAATGTTAAATTTAATTTAATTGATGGATTTAAATTGGTTTTTATGGGGTTTTGATGAATAATGGTATTTTTAATAAACTTTAAGGAAATTTCTGGTTTTTAATAATTTATTATTGGAGTTTGTTAAGGAAAAATGTTAAATTTAATTTATTTGATGGATTTAAATTGGTTTTTATTGGGTTTTTTGATGAATTAATGGTTTTTTTAATAAATTTTAAGGAAATTTCTGGTTTTTAATAATTTATTATAGGGGTTTTTTGGAAAAATATTATTTTTAATGAATTTCATGGATTTTAATTGGTTATTATGAGGTTCTTAGACGAGGTAATGGGATTTTTAATAATTTTTAGGAAATTTCTGGTTTATTATAATTTATTATGGGGGTTTGTTAAGGAAAAATGTTAAATTTAATTTAATTGATGGATTTAAATTGGTTTTTATTGGGTTTTTTGATGAATTAATGGTTTTTTTAATAAATTTTAAGGAAATTTCTGGTTTTAATAATTTATTATGGGGGTTTGTTAAGGAAAAATGTTAAATTTAATTTATTTGCTAATTGGCTGCTAAATGATGGTTGAAGAAAAATTTGAAAATATAATATGTTATTATGGGGTTTTTGCCGAATTAATGGGATTTTTAAGGATATTTAATAATTTATGAGAAAAATTTCTTTTTTTAATAATTTTTTTTGAGTTTCATACAGAAAAATGTTATTTTTAAAGAATTTTATGGATATTAATCGGTTATTATGCGGTTCATAGACGAATTTATGGGATTTTTAATAAATTTTAGGGAAATTTTTGGTTTTTAATAATTTATTATGGGGGTTTGTTAAGGAAAAATGTTAAATTTAATTTATTTGCTAATTGGCTGCTAAATGATGGTTGAAGAAAAATTTGAAAATATAATATGTTATTATAGGGTTTTTCGCCGAATTAATGGGTTTTTTAAGGATATTTAATAATTTTTGAGGAAATTTCTTTTTTTAATAATTTTTTTTGAGGTTCATATAGAAAAATGTTATTTTTAAAGAATTTTATGGATTTTAATCTGTTATTATAGTTTTTTTAACGAATTAATGGTATTTTAAAGGATTTTTAATACATTTTAAGGAAATTTTTGGTTTTTAATAATTTTTTATGTCGATTTTTTTGGAAAAATATTATTTTTAATGAATATTTGAACTATAATCTGTTATTATGGGTTTTATTTAACGAATTAATGGTATTTTTAAGAACCTTGAATACAATTTAAGCAAAATTTTGGTTTTTAATAATTTATTATGGGGGTTTTATGGAAAAATATTATTTTTAATGAATTTCATGGATTTTAATTGGTTATTATGAGGTTCTTAGACGAGGTAATGGGATTTTTAATAATTTTTAGGAAATTTCTGGTTTATTATAATTTATTATGGGGGTTTGTTAAGGAAAAATGTTAAATTTAATTTAATTGATGGATTTAAATTGGTTTTTATGGGTTTTGATGAATAATGGTATTTTTAATAAACTTTAAGGAAATTTCTTGTTTTTAATAATTTATTATTGGAGTTTGTTAAGGAAAAATGTTAAATTTAATTTATTTGAAGTATTTAAATTGGTTTTTATTGGGTTTTTTGATGAATTAATGGTTTTTTTAATAAATTTTAAGGAAATTTCTGGTTTTTAATAATTTATTATGGGGGTTTGTTAAGGAAAAATGTTAAATTTAATTTATTTGCTAATTGGCTGCTAAATGATGGTTGAAGAAAAATTTGAAAATATAATATGTTATTATCGGGTTTTTCGCCGAATTAATGGGATTTTTAAGGATATTTAATAATTTATGAGAAAATTTCTTTTTTTAATAATTTTTTTTGAGGTTCATACAGAAAAATGTTATTTTAAAAGAATTTTATGGATATTAATCGGTTATTATGCGGTTCTTAGACGAATTTATGGGATTTTTTGATGAATTAATGGTTTTTTGAATAAATTTTAAGGAAATTTATGGTTTTTAATAATTTATTATGGGGGTTTGTTAAGAAAAAATGTTAAATTTAATTTATTTGATGGATTTAAATTGGTTTTTATTGGGTTTTTTTAAGAATTAATGGTTTTTTTTATAAATTTTAAGGAAACTTCTAGTTTTTAATAATTTAAAATGGGGGTTACTATGGAAAAATGTTAAATTTAATTTATTTGCTAATTGGCTGCTAAATGATGGTTGAAGAAAAATTTGAAAATATAATATGTTATTATGGGGTTTTTCGCCGAATTAATGGGATTTTTAAGGATATTTAATAATTTTTGAGGAAATTTCTTTTTTAATAATTTTTTTTGAGGTTCATACAGAAAAATGTTATTTTTAAAGAATTTTATGGATTTTAATCTGTTATTATAGTTTTTTTAACGAATTAATGGTATTTTAAAGGATTTTTAATACATTTTAAGGAAATTTTTGGTTTTAATAATTTTTTATGTCGATTATTTTGGAAAAATATTATTTTTAATGAATATTTGAACTATAATCTGTTATTATGGGTTTTATTTAACGAATTAATGGTATTTTTAAGAACCTTGAATACAATTTAAGCAAAATTTTGGTTTTTAATAATTTATTATGGGGGTTTTATGGAAAAATATTATTTTTAATGAATTTCATGGATTTTAATTGGTTATTATGAGGTTCTTAGACGAGGTAATGGGATTTTTAATAATTTTTAGGAAATTTCTGGTTTATTATAATTTTATTATGGGGGTTTGTTAAGGAAAAATGTTAAATTTAATTTAAATGATGGATTTAAATTGGTTTTTATGGGGTTTTTTTAAGAATTAATGGTTTTTTTTATAAATTTTAAGGAAACTTCTAGTTTTTAATAATTTATAATGGGGGTTACTATGGAAAAATGTTAAATTTAATTTATTTGATGGATTTAAATTGGTTTTTATGGGGTTTTTTGATGAAAAAAATGGTTTTTTTTAATAAATTTTAAGGAAATTTCTGGTTTTTAATAATTTATTATGGGGGTTACTATGGAAAAATGTTAAATTTAATTTATTAGTTGGATTTAAATCGGTTATTATGGGGGATTGTTAAGGAATTATTGTTTTTTTTAAGGATTTTTATTAAATTTTAAGGAAACTTCTAGTTTTTAATAATTTATTATGGGGTTTTGTTAAGGAAAAATGTTAAATTTAATTTATTTGATGGATTTAAATAGGTTTTTATGGGTTTTTTGATGAAATAAAGGTTTTTTTAATAAATTTTAAGGAAATTTCTGGTTTTTAATAATTTATTATGGGGTTTTGTTAAGGAAAAATGTTATATTTCATTTATTTGATGGATTTAAATTGGTTTTAATGGGGGATTGTTAAGGAATTATTGTTATTTTTAAGGATTTTTATTAAATTTTAAGGAAACTTCTAGTTTTTAATAATTTATAATGGGGGTTAGTATGGAAAAATGTTAAATTTAATTTATTTGAAGGATTTAAATTGGTTTTTATGGGGTTTTTTATGAATTAATGTTTTTTTTATAAATTTTAAGGAAATTTCTGGTTTTTAATAATTTATTATGGGGGTTAGTGTAGAAAAATGTTAAATTTAATTTATTTGATGATTTAAATCGGTTATTATGGGGGATTGTTAAGGAATTATTGTTATTTTTAAGGATTTTTATTAAATTTTAAGGAAACTTCTAGTTTTTAATAATTTATAATGGGGGTTAGTATGGAAAAATGTTAAATTTAATTTATTTGATGGATTTAAATTGGTTTTTATGGGGTTTTTTGATGAAAAAATGGTTTTTTTAATAAATTTTAAGGAAATTTATGGTTTTTAATAATTTATTATGGGGGTTTGTTAAGGAAAAATGTTAAATTTAATTTATTTGTTGGATTTAAAATGGTTTTTTATGGGGTTTTTTGATGAAATAATGGTATTTTTAATAAATTTTAAGGGAATTAATGGTTTTTAATAATTTATTATGGGGTTTTGTTAAGGAAAAATGTTAAATTTAATTTATTTGATGGATTTAAATTGGTCTTTATGGGGTTTTTTGATGAATTAATGGTTTTTTGAATAAATTTTAAGGAAATTTATTGTTTTTAATAATTTATTATGGGGGTTTGTTAAGGAAAAATGTTAAATTTAATTTATTTGATGGATTTAAATTGGTTTTTATGGGTTTTTTTAAGAATTAATGGTTTTTTTTATAAATTTTAAGGAAACTTCTAGTTTTTAATAATTTAAAATGGGGGTTACTATGGAAAAATGTTAAATTTAATTTATTTGCTAATTGGCTGCTAAATGATGGTTGAAGAAAAATTTGAAAATATAATATGTTATTATGGGGTTTTTCGCCGAATTAATGGGATTTTAAGGATATTTAATAATTTTTGAGGAAATTTCTTTTTTTAATAATTTTTTTTGAGGTTCATACAGAAAAATGTTATTTTTAAAGAATTTTATGGATTTTAATCTGTTATTATAGTTTTTTTAACGAATTAATGGTATTTTAAAGGATTTTTAATACATTTTAAGGAAATTTTTGGTTTTTAATAATTTTTTATGTCGATTATTTTGGAAAAATATTATTTTTAATGAATATTTGAACTATAATCTGTTATTATGGGTTTTATTTAACGAATTAATGGTATTTTTAAGAACCTTGAATACAATTTAAGCAAAATTTTGGTTTTTAATAATTTATTATGGGGGTTTTATGGAAAAATATTATTTTTAATGAATTTCATGGATTTTAATTGGTTATTATGAGGTTCTTAGACGAGGTAATGGGATTTTTAATAATTTTTAGGAAATTTCTGGTTTATTATAATTTATTATGGGGTTTGTTAAGGAAAAATGTTAAATTTAATTTAATTGATGGATTTAAATTGGTTTTTATGGGGTTTTTTGATGAATTAATGGATTTTTGAATAAATTTTAAGGAAATTTCTGGTTTTTAATAATTTATTATGGGGGTTTGTTAAGGAAAAATGTTAAATTTAATTTAATTGATGGATTTAAATTGGTTTTTATGGGGTTTTGATGAATAATGGTATTTTTAATAAACTTTAAGGAAATTTCTTGTTTTTAATAATTTATTATTGGAGTTTGTTAAGGAAAAATGTTAAATTTAATTTATTTGAAGGATTTAAATTGGTTTTTATTGGTTTTTTGATGAATTAATGGTTTTTTTAATAAATTTTAAGGAAATTTCTGGTTTTTAATAATTTATTATGGGGGTTTGTTAAGGAAAAATGTTAAATTTAATTTATTTGCTAATTGGCTGCTAAATGATGGTTGAAGAAAAATTTGAAAATATAATATGTTATTATGGGGTTTTTCGCCGAATTAATGGGATTTTTAAGGATATTTAATAATTTTTGAGGAAATTTCTTTTTTTAATAATTTTTTTTGAGGTTCATACAGAAAAATGTTATTTTTAAAGAATTTTATGGATTTTAATCTGTTATTATAGTTTTTTTAACGAATTAATGGTATTTTAATGGATTTTTAATACATTTTAAGGAAATTTTTGGTTTTTAATAATTTTTTATGTCGATTATTTTGGAAAAATATTATTTTTAATGAATATTTGAACTATAATCTGTTATTATGGGTTTTATTTAACGAATTAATGGTATTTTTAAGAACCTTGAATACAATTTAAGCAAAATTTTGGTTTTTAATAATTTATTATGGGGGTTTTATGGAAAAATATTATTTTTAATGAATTTTCATGGATTTTAATTGGTTATTATGAGGTTCTTAGACGAGGTAATGGGATTTTTAATAATTTTTAGGAAATTTCTGGTTTATTATAATTTATTATGGGGGTTTGTTAAGGAAAAATGTTAAATTTAATTTAATTGATGGATTTAAATTGGTTTTTATGGGGTTTTGATGAATAATGGTATTTTTAATAAACTTTAAGGAAATTTCTTGTTTTTAATAATTTATTATTGGAGTTTGTTAAGGAAAAAATGTTAAATTTAATTTATTTGAAGGATTTAAATTGGTTTTTATTGGGTTTTTTGATGAATTAATGGTTTTTTGAATAAATTTTAAGGAAATTTATGGTTTTTAATAATTTATTATGGGGGTTTGTTAAGAAAAAATGTTAAATTTAATTTATTTGATGGATTTAAATTGGTTTTTATTGGGTTTTTTGATGAATTAATGGTTTTTTTAATAAATTTTAAGGAAATTTCTGGTTTTTAATAATTTATTATGGGGGTTTGTTAAGGAAAAATGTTAAATTTAATTTATTTGCTAATTGGCTGCTAAATGATGGTTGAAGAAAAATTTGAAAATATAATATGTTATTATCGGGTTTTTCGCCGAATTAATGGGATTTTTAAGGATATTTAATAATTTATGAGAAAAATTTCTTTTTTTAATAATTTTTTTTGAGGTTCATACAGAAAAATGTTATTTTAAAAGAATTTTATGGATATTAATCGGTTATTATGCGGTTCTTAGACGAATTTATGGGATTTTTTGATGAATTAATGGTTTTTTGAATAAATTTTAAGGAAATTTATGGTTTTTAATAATTTATTATGGGGGTTTGTTAAGAAAAAATGTTAAATTTAATTTATTTGATGGATTTAAATTGGTTTTTATGGGGTTTATTGATGAATTAATGGTTTTTTTTATAAATTTTAAGGAAACTTCTAATTTTAATAATTTATAATGGGGGTTAGTATGGAAAAATGTTAAATTTAATTTATTTGATGGATTTAAATTGGTTTTTATGGGGTTTTTTATGAATTAATGTTTTTTTTATAAATTTTAAGGAAATTACTGGTTTTTAATAATTTATTATGGGGGTTAGTATAGAAAAATGTTAAATTTATTTATTTGATGGATTTAAATCGGTTATTATGGGTTTTTTTGACGAATTAATGGTTTTTTGAATAAATTTTAAGGAAATTTATGGTTTTAAATAATTTATTATGGGGGTTTGTTAAGGAAAAATGTTAAATTTAATTTATTTGATGGATTTAAATTGGTTTTTATGGGGTTTTTTTGATGAATTAATGGTATTTTTAATAAATTTTAAGAAATTAATGGTTTTTAATAATTTATTATGGGGTTTTGTTAAGGAAAAATGTTAAATTAAATTTATTTGATGGATTTAAATTGGTTTTTATGGGGTTTTTTGATGAAAAAATGGTTTTTTGAATAAATTTTAAGGAA
>NW_026869996.1:4527600-4580174 GCF_020882245.1 Rhopalosiphum padi | reverse complement strand
TTTTAACATTTTTCTATAGTAACCCCCATAATAAATTATTAAAAACCATAAATTTCCTTAAAATTTATTCAAAAAAACCATTAATTCATCAAAAAACCCCATAATAACCGATTTAAATCCATCAAATAAATTAAATTTAACATTTTTCTATACTAACCCCCATAATAAATTATTAAAAACTAGAAGTTTCCTTAAAATTTAATAAAAATCCTTAAAAGTAACAATAATTCCTTAACAATCCCCCATAATAACCGATTTAAATCCATCAAATAAATTAAATTTAACATTTTTCTATACTAACCCCCATAATAAACTATTAAAAACCAGAAATTTCCTTAAAATTTATTAAAAAAACCATTTTTTCATCAAAAAAAACCCCATAAAAAACCAATTTAAATCCATCAAATAAATTAAATTTAACATTTTTCTATACTAACCCCCCATAATAAATTATTAAAAACCATAAATTTCCTTAAAATTTATTCAAAAAAACCATTAATTCATCAAAAAACCCCCATAATAACCGATTTAAATCCATCAAATAAATTAAATTTAACATTTTTCTATACTAACCCCCCATAATAAATTATTAAAAACTAGAAGTTTCCTAAAAATTTAATAAAAATCCTTAAAAATAACAATAATTCCTTAACAATCCCCCATAATAACCGATTTAAATCCATCAAATAAATTAAATTTAACATTTTTCTATACTAACCCCCATAATAAATTATTAAAAACCAGAAATTTCCTTAAAATTTATAAAAAAAAACATTAATTCATAAAAAAAAAACCCCATAAAAAACCAATTTAAAATCCATCAAATAAATTAAATTTAACATTTTTCCATACTAACCCCCCCATTATAAATTATTAAAAACTAGAAGTTTCCTTTAAATTTAATAAAAATCCTTAAAAATAACAATAATTCCTAAACAATCCCCCATAATAACCGATTTAAATCCATCAAATAAATTAAATTTAACATTTTTCTATACTAACACCCCCATAATAAATTATTAAAAACCAGAAATTTCCTTAAAATTTATTAAAAAAAACCATTTTTTCATCAAAAAACCCCATAAAAAACCAATTTAAATCCATCAAATAAATTAAATTTAACATTTTTCCATACTAACCCCCCATTATAAATTATTAAAAACTAGAAGTTTCCTTTAAATTAATAAAAATCCTTAAAAATAACAATAATTCCTTAACAATCCCCATAATAACCGATTTAAATCCATCAAATAAATTAAATTTAACATTTTTCCATACTAACCCCCCATTATAAATTATTAAAAACTATAAATTTCCTTAAAATTTATTCAAAAAAAACCATTAATTCATCAAAAAAACCCCATAAAAACCAATTTAAATCCATCAAATAAATTAAATTTAACATTTTTCCATACTAACCCCCATAATAAATTATTAAAAACCAGAAATTTCCTTAAAATTTATTAAAAAAAAGCTTTATTTCATCAAAAAACCCCATAAAAAACCAATTTAAATCCATCAAATAAATTAAATTTAACATTTTTCCTTACAAAAACCCCCTAATAAATTATTAAAAACCATTAATTTCCTTAAAATTTATTCAAAAAACCATTAATTCATCAAAAAACCCCATAAAAACCAATTTAAATCCATCAAATAAATTAAATTTAACATTTTTCCTTAACAAAACCCCCTAATAAATTATTAAAAAACCATTAATTTCCTTAAAATTTATTAAAAATACCATTAATTATCATCAAAAAACCCCATAAAAACCATTTTAAATCCAACAAATAAATTAAATTTAACATTTTTCTATACTAACCCCCCCATAATAAACTATTAAAAAACCAGAAATTTCCTTAAAATTTATTAAAAAAAAACCATTTTTTCATCAAAAAACCCCATAAAAACCAATTTAAATCCATCAAATAAATTAAATTTAACATTTTTCTATACTAACCCCCATAATAAATTATTAAAAAACCATAAATTTCCTTAAAATTTATTCAAAAAACCATTAATTCATCAAAAAACCCCATAATAACCGATTTAAATCCATCAAATAAATTAAATTTAACATTTTTTCTATACTAACCCCCATAATAAATTATTAAAAACTAGAAGTTTCCTTAAAATTTAATAAAAATCCTTAAAAATAACAATAATTCCTTAACAATCCCCCATAATAACCGATTTAAATCCATCAAATAAATTAAATTTAACATTTTTCTATACTAAACCCCCCATAATAAATTATTAAAAACCAGAAATTTCCTTAAAATTTATAAAAAAAAAACATTAATTCATAAAAAAAACCCCATAAAAAACCAATTTAAATCCATCAAATAAATTAAATTTAACATTTTTCCATACTAACCCCCATTATAAATTATTAAAAACTAGAAGTTTCCTTAAAATTTAATAAAAATCCTTAAAAATAACAATAATTCCTTAACAATCCCCCATTAAAACCAATTTAAATCCATCAAATAAATGAAATTTAACATTTTTCCTTAACAAACCCCCACAATAAATTATTAAAAACTATAAATTTCCTTAAAATTTATTCAAAAAACCATTAATTCATCAAAAAACCCCGATAAAAACTAATTTAAATCCATCAAATAAATTAAATTTAACATTTTTCCTTAACAAAAACCCCATAATAAATTATTAAAAACCAGAAATTTCCTTAAAATTTATTAAAAAAAAGCTTTATTTCATCAAAAAACCCCATAAAAACCAATTTAAAATCCATCAAATAAATTAAATTTAACATTTTTCCATAGTAACCCCCCATTATAAATTATTAAAAACTAGAAGGTTTCCTTTAAATTTAATAAAAATCCTTAAAAATAACAATAATTCCTAAACAATCCCCCATAATAACCGATTTAAATCCATCAAATAAATTAAATTTAACATTTTTCTATACTAACCCCCCATAATAAATTATTAAAAACCAGAAATTTCCTTAAAATTTATTAAAAAAAACCATTTTTTTCATCAAAAAAACCCCATAAAAACCAATTTAAATCCATCAAATAAATTAAATTTAACATTTTTCCATACTAACCCCCATTATAAATTATTAAAAACTAGAAGTTTCCTTTAAATTTAATAAAAATCCTTAAAAATAACAATAATTCCTTAACAATCCCCCATAATAACCGATTTAAATCCATCAAATAAATTAAATTTAACATTTTTCTATACTAACACCCCATAATAAATTATTAAAAACCAGAAATTTCCTTAAAATTTATAAAAAAAACATTATTTCATAAAAAAAACCCCATAAAAACTAATTTAAATCCATCAAATAAATAAATTTAACATTTTTCCATACTAACCCCCATAATAAATTATTAAAAACCAGAAATTTCCTTAAAATTTATTAAAAAAAGCTTTATTTCATCAAAAAAACCCCATAAAAACCAATTTAAATCCATCAAATAAATTAAATTTAACATTTTTCCTTAACAAAACCCCCTAATAAATTATTAAAAACCATTAATTTCCTTAAAATTTATTCAAAAAAACCATTAATTCATCAAAAAACCCCATAAAAACCAATTTAAATCCATCAAATAAATTAAATTTAACATTTTTCCTTAACAAAACCCCCTAATAAATTATTAAAAACCATTAATTTCCTTAAAATTTATTAAAAATACCATTAATTCATCAAAAAACCCCATAAAAACCATTTTAAATCCAACAAATAAATTAAATTTTAACATTTTTCTATACTAACCCCCCATAATAAACTATTAAAAACCAGAAATTTCCTTAAAATTTATTAAAAAAAAACCATTTTTTTCATCAAAAAAACCCCATAAAAACCAATTTAAATCCATCAAATAAATTAAATTTAACATTTTTCTATACTAACCCCCATAATAAATTATTAAAAACCATAAATTTCCTTAAAATTTATTCAAAAAACCATTAATTCATCAAAAAACCCCATAATAACCGATTTAAATCCATCAAATAAATTAAATTTAACATTTTTCTATACTAACCCCCCATAATAAATTATTAAAAACTAGAAGTTTCCTTAAAATTTAATAAAAATCCTTAAAAATAACAATAATTCCTTAACAATCCCCCATAATAACCGATTTAAATCCATCAAATAAATTAAATTTAACATTTTTTCTATACTAACCCCCATAATAAATTATTAAAAACCAGAAATTTCCTTAAAATTTATAAAAAAAAAACATTAATTCATAAAAAAAACCCCATAAAAACCAATTTAAATCCATCAAATAAATTAAATTTAACATTTTTCCATACTAACCCCCATTATAAATTATTAAAAACTAGAAGTTTCCTTAAAATTTAATAAAAATCCTTAAAAATAACAATAATTCCTTAACAATCCCCCATTAAAACCAATTTAAATCCATCAAATAAATGAAATTTAACATTTTTCCTTAACAAACCCCCACAATAAATTATTAAAAACTATAAATTTCCTTAAAATTTATTCAAAAAACCATTAATTCATCAAAAAACCCCATAAAAACTAATTTAAATCCATCAAATAAATTAAATTTAACATTTTTCCTTAACAAAACCCCATAATAAATTATTAAAAACCAGAAATTTCCTTAAAATTTATTAAAAAAAGCTTTATTTCATCAAAAAACCCCATAAAAACCAATTTAAATCCATCAAATAAATTAAATTTAACATTTTTCCATAGTAACCCCCCATTATAAATTATTAAAAACTAGAAGTTTCCTTTAAATTTAATAAAAATCCTTAAAAAATAACAATAATTCCTAAACAATCCCCCATAATAACCGATTTAAATCCATCAAATAAATTAAATTTAACATTTTTTCTATACTAACCCCCCATAATAAATTATTAAAAACCAGAAATTTCCTTAAAATTTATTAAAAAAAAACCATTTTTTCATCAAAAAAAAACCCCATAAAAACCAATTTAAATCCATCAAATAAATTAAATTTAACATTTTTCCATACTAACCCCCCCATTATAAATTATTAAAAACTAGAAGTTTCCTTAAAATTTAATAAAAATCCTTAAAAATAACAATAATTCCTTAACAATCCCCCATTAAAAACCAATTTAAATCCATCAAATAAATGAAATTTAACATTTTTCCTTAACAAACCCCCACAATAAATTATTAAAAACTATAAATTTCCTTAAAATTTATTCAAAAAAACCATTAATTCATCAAAAAAACCCCATAAAAACTAATTTAAATCCATCAAATAAATTAAATTTAACATTTTTCCTTAACAAAACCCCATAATAAATTATTAAAAACCAGAAATTTCCTTAAAATTTATTAAAAAAAGCTTTATTTCATCAAAAAAACCCCATAAAAACCAATTTAAATCCATCAAATAAATTAAATTTAACATTTTTCCATAGTAACCCCCATTATAAATTATTAAAAACTAGAAGTTTCCTTTAAATTTAATAAAAATCCTTAAAAATAACAATAATTCCTAAACAATCCCCCATAATAACCGATTTAAATCCATCAAATAAATTAAATTTAACATTTTTCTATACTAACCCCCATAATAAATTATTAAAAACCAGAAATTTCCTTAAAATTTATTAAAAAAAACCATTTTTTCATCAAAAAACCCCATAAAAACCAATTTAAATCCATCAAATAAATTAAATTTAACATTTTTCCATACTAACCCTCATTATAAATTATTAAAAACTAGAAGTTTCCTTTAAATTTAATAAAAATCCTTAAAAATAACAATAATTCCTTAAACAATCCCCCATAATAACCGATTTAAATCCATCAAATAAATTAAATTTAACATTTTTCTATACTAACCCCCATAATAAATTATTAAAAAACCAGAAATTTCCTTAAAATTTATAAAAAAAAAACATTATTTCATAAAAAAACCCCATAAAAACTAATTTAAATCCATCAAATAAATTAAATTTAACATTTTTCCATACTAACCCCCATAATAAATTATTAAAAACCAGAAATTTCCTTAAAATTTATTAAAAAAAGCTTTATTTCATCAAAAAACCCCCATAAAAACCAATTTAAATCCATCAAATAAATTAAATTTAACATTTTTCCTTAACAAAACCCCCTAATAAATTATTAAAAACCATTAATTTCCTTAAAATTTATTCAAAAAACCATTAATTCATCAAAAAACCCCATAAAAAACCAATTTAAAATCCATCAAATAAATTAAATTTAACATTTTTCCTTAACAAAAACCCCCTAATAAATTATTAAAAACCATTAATTTCCTTAAAATTTATTAAAAATACCATTAATTCATCAAAAAACCCCATAAAAAACCATTTTAAATCCAACAAATAAATTAAATTTAACATTTTTCTATATTAACCCCCCCATAATAAACTATTAAAAACCAGAAATTTCCTTAAAATTTATTAAAAAAAACCATTTTTTCATCAAAAAACCCCATAAAAACCAATTTAAAATCCATCAAATAATTAAATTTAACATTTTTCTATACTAACCCCCATAATAAATTATTAAAAAACCATAAATTTCCTTAAAATTTATTCAAAAAAACCATTAATTCATCAAAAAACCCCATAATAACCGATTTAAATCCATCAAATAAATTAAATTTAACATTTTTCTATACTAACCCCCATAATAAATTATTAAAAACTAGAAGTTTCCTTAAAATTTAATAAAAATCCTTAAAAATAACAATAATTCCTTAACAATCCCCCATAATAACCGATTTAAATCCATCAAATAAATTAAATTTAACATTTTTCTATACTAACCCCCCCATAATAAATTATTAAAAACCAGAAATTTCCTTAAAATTTATAAAAAAAACATTAATTCATAAAAAAAACCCCATAAAAACCAATTTAAATCCATCAAATAAATTAATTTAACATTTTTCCATACTAACCCCCCATTATAAATTATTAAAAACTAGAAGTTTCCTTAAAATTTAATAAAAATCCTTAAAAATAACAATAATTCCTTAACAATCCCCCATTAAAACCAATTTAAATCCATCAAATAAATGAAATTTAACATTTTTCCTTAACAAACCCCCACAATAAATTATTAAAAACTATAAATTTCCTTAAAATTTATTCAAAAAACCATTAATTCATCAAAAAACCCCATAAAAACTAATTTAAATCCATCAAATAAATTAAATTTAACATTTTTCCTTAACAAAACCCCATAATAAATTATTAAAAACCAGAAATTTCCTTAAAATTTATTAAAAAAAGCTTTATTTCATCAAAAAACCCCATAAAAACCAATTTAAATCCATCAAATAAATTAATTTAACATTTTTCATAGTAACCCCCATTATAAATTATTAAAAACTAGAAGTTTCCTTTAAATTTAATAAAAATCCTTAAAAATAACAATAATTCCTAAACAATCCCCCATAATAACCGATTTAAATCCATCAAATAAATTAAATTTAACATTTTTCTATACTAACCCCCATAATAAATTATTAAAAACCAGAAATTTCCTTAAAATTTATTAAAAAAACCATTTTTTCATCAAAAAACCCCCATAAAAACCAATTTAAATCCATCAAATAAATTAAATTTAACATTTTTCCATACTAACCCCCATTATAAATTATTAAAAACTAGAAGTTTCCTTAAAATTTAATAAAAATCCTTAAAAATAACAATATTCCTTAACAATCCCCCATTAAAACCAATTTAAATCCATCAAATAAATGAAATTTAACATTTTTCCTTAACAAACCCCCACAATAAATTATTAAAAAACTATAAATTTCCTTAAAATTTATTCAAAAAACCATTAATTCATCAAAAAACCCCATAAAAAACTAATTTAAATCCATCAAATAAATTAAATTTAACATTTTTCTTTAACAAAACCCCATAATAAATTATTAAAAACCAGAAATTTCCTTAAAATTTATAAAAAAAAGCTTTATTTCATCAAAAAACCCCATAAAAACCAATTTAAATCCATCAAATAAATTAAATTTAACATTTTTCCATAGTAACCCCCCATTATAAATTATTAAAAACTAGAAGTTTCCTTTAAATTTAATAAAAATCCTTAAAAATAACAATAATTCCTAAACAATCCCCCATAATAACCGATTTAAATCCATCAAATAAATTAAATTTAACATTTTTCTATACTAACCCCCATAATAAATTATTAAAAACCAGAAATTTCCTTAAAATTTATTAAAAAAACCATTTTTTCATCAAAAAAACCCCATAAAAAACCAATTTAAATCCATCAAATAAATTAAATTTAACATTTTTCCATACTAACCCCCCATTATAAATTATTAAAAACTAGAAGTTTCCTTTAAATTTAATAAAAATCCTTAAAAAATAACAATAATTCCTTAACAATCCCCCATAATAACCGATTTAAATCCATCAAATAAATTAAATTTAACATTTTTCTATACTAACCCCCATAATAAATTATTAAAAACCAGAAATTTCCTTAAAATTTATAAAAAAAAACATTATTTCATAAAAAAACCCCATAAAAACTAATTTAAATCCATCAAATAAATTAAAATTAACATTTTTCCATACTAACCCCCATAATAAATTATTAAAAACCAGAAATTTCCTTAAAATTTATTAAAAAAAAGCTTTATTTCATCAAAAAACCCCATAAAAACCAATTTAAATCCATCAAATAAATTAAATTTAACATTTTTCCTTAACCAAAACCCCCTAATAAATTATTAAAAACCATTAATTTCCTTAAAATTTATTCAAAAAACCATTAATTCATCAAAAAACCCCATAAAAAACCAATTTAAATCCATCAAATAAATTAAATTTAACATTTTTCCTAACAAAACCCCTAATAAATTATTAAAAACCATTAATTTCCTTAAAATTTATTAAAAATACCATTAATTCATCAAAAAAAACCCCATAAAAACCATTTTAAATCCAACAAATAAATTAAATTTAACATTTTTCTATACTAACCCCCCATAATAAACTATTAAAAACCAGAAATTTCCTTAAAATTATTAAAAAAAACCATTTTTCATCAACAAAAAACCCCATAAAAACCAATTTAAATCCATCAAATAAATTAAATTTAACATTTTTCTATACTAACCCCCATAATAAATTATTAAAAACCATAAATTTCCTTAAAATTTATTCAAAAAACCATTAATTCATCAAAAAAACCCCATAATAACCGATTTAAATCCATCAAATAAATTAAATTTAACATTTTTCTATACTAACCCCAATAATAAATTATTAAAAACTAGAAGTTTCCTTAAAATTTAATAAAAATCCTTAAAAATAACAATAATTCCTTAACAATCCCCCATAATAACCGATTTAAATCCATCAAATAAATTAAATTTAACATTTTTCTATACTAACCCCCCCATAATAAATTATTAAAAACCAGAAATTTCCTTAAAATTTATAAAAAAAACATTAATTCATAAAAAAAAAACCCCATTAAAAACCAATTTAAAATCCATCAAATAAATTAAATTTAACATTTTTCCATACTAACCCCCATTATAAATTATTAAAAAACTAGAAGTTTCCTTAAAATTTAATAAAAATCCTTAAAAATAACAATAATTCCTTAACAATCCCCCATTAAAACCAATTTAAATCCATCAAATTAAATGAAATTTAACATTTTTCCTTAACAAAACCCCCACAATAAATTATTAAAAACTATAAATTTCCTTAAAATTTATTCAAAAAACCATTAATTCATCAAAAAACCCCATAAAAACTAATTTAAATCCATCAAATAAATTAAATTTAACATTTTTCCTTAACAAAACCCCATAATAAATTATTAAAAACCAGAAATTTCCTTAAAATTATTAAAAAAAGCTTATTTCATCAAAAAAACCCCATAAAAACCAATTTAAATCCATCAAATAAATTAAATTTAACATTTTTCCATAGTAAACCCCCATTATAAATTATTAAAAACTAGAAGTTTCCTTTAAATTTAATAAAAATCCCTTAAAAATAACAATAATTCCTAAACAATCCCCCATAATAACCGATTTAAATCCATCAAATAAATTAAATTTAACATTTTTCTATACTAACCCCCCCATAATAAATTATTAAAAAACCAGAAATTTCCTTAAAATTTATTAAAAAAAACCATTTTTTCATCAAAAAACCCCATAAAAACCAATTTAAATCCATCAAATAAATTAAATTTAACATTTTTTCCATACTAACCCCCCATTATAAATTATTAAAAACTAGAAGTTTCCTTTAAAATTAATAAAAATCCTTAAAAATAACAATAATTCCTTAACAATCCCCCATAATAACCGATTTAAATCCATCAAATAAATTAAATTTAACATTTTTTCCATACTAACCCCCATTATAAATTATTAAAAACTATAAATTTCCTTAAAATTTATTCAAAAAACCATTAATTCATCAAAAAAACCCCATAAAAACCAATTTAAATCCATCAAATAAATTAAATTTAACATTTTTCCTTAACAAAACCCCATAATAATTTATTAAAAACCAGAAAATTTCCTTAAAATTTATTAAAAAAAGCTTTATTTCATCAAAAAACCCCATAAAAACCAATTTAAATCCATCAAATAAATTAAATTTAACATTTTTCCTTAACAAAACCCCCTAATAAATTATTAAAAACCATTAATTTCCTTAAAATTTATTCAAAAAACCATTAATTCATCAAAAAACCCCATAAAAACCAATTTAAATCCATCAAATAAATTAAATTTAACATTTTTCCTTAACAAAACCCCCTAATAAATTATTAAAAACCATTAATTTCCTTAAAATTTATTCAAAAAAACCATTAATTCATCAAAAAACCCCATAAAAACCAATTTAAATCCATCAAATAAATTAAATTTAACATTTTTCCTTAACAAAACCCCCTAATAAATTATTAAAAACCATTAATTTCCTTAAAAATTTATTCAAAAAACCATTAATTCATCAAAAAACCCCATAAAAACCAATTTAAATCCATCAAATAAATTAAATTTAACATTTTTCCTTAACAAAACCCCCTAATAAATTATTAAAAACCATTAATTTCCTTAAAATTTATTAAAAATACCATTAATTCATCAAAAAAACCCCATAAAAACCGATTTAAATCCATCAAATAAATTAAATTTAACATTTTTCCATACTAACCCCCCATTATAAATTATTAAAAACTAGAAGTTTCCTTAAAATTTAATAAAAATCCTTAAAAATAACAATAATTCCTTAACAATCCCCCATTAAAACCAATTTAAATCCATCAAATAAATGAAATTTAACATTTTTCCTTAACAAAACCCCATAATAAATTATTAAAAACCATTAATTTCCTTAAAATTTATTAAAAAAACCATTAATTCATCGAAAAACCCCATAAAAACCAATTTAAATCAATCAAATAAATGAAATTTAACATTTTTCCTTAACAAAACCCCCTAATAAATTATTAAAAACCATTAATTTCCTTAAAATTTATTAAAAATACCATTAATTCATCAAAAAAACCCCATAAAAACCATTTTAAATCCAACAAATAAATTAAATTTAACATTTTTCTATACTAACCCCCATAATAAATTATTAAAAACTAGAAATTTCCTTAAAATTTATTAAAAAAACCATTAATTCATCAAAAAAACCCATAATAACCGATTTAAATCCAACTAATAAATTAAATTTAAAATTTTTCCATACTAACCCCCCATTATAAATTATTAAAAACTAGAAGTTTCCTTAAAAAATTTAATAAAAAAAACCATTATTTCATCAAAAAACCCCATAAAAACTAATTTAAATCCATCAAATACATTAAATTTAACATTTTTCTATACTAACCCCCCATAATAAATTATTAAAAACTAGAAGTTTCCTTAAAATTTATTAAAAATACCATTAATTCATCAAAAAAAACCCATAATAACCGATTTAAATCCATCAAATAAATTAAATTTAACATTTTTGCATACTAACCTCCATTATAAATTATTAAAAAACTAGAAGTTTTCCTTAAAATTTAATAAAAATCCTTTAAAATAACAATAATTCCTTAACAATCCCCCATAATAACCGATTTAAATCCAACTATTTAATTAAATTTAACATTTTTTCCATACTAACCCCCCATTATAAATTATTAAAAACTAGAAGTTTCCTTAAAATTTAATAAAAATCCTTAAAAAATAACAATAATTCCTTAACAATCCCCCATAATAACCGATTTAAAATCCATCAAATAAATTAAATTTAACATTTTCTATACTAACCCCCATAATAAACTATTAAAAACCAGAAATTTCCTTAAAATTTATTAAAAAAACCATTTTTTCATCAAAAAAAACCCCATAAAAACCAATTTAAATCCATCAAATAAATTAAATTTAACATTTTTCTATACTAACCCCCATAATAAATTATTAAAAACCATAAATTTCCTTAAAATTTATTCAAAAAACCATTAATTCATCAAAAAACCCCATAATAACCGATTTAAATCCATCAAATAAATTAAATTTAACATTTTTCTATACTAACCACCCCCATAATAAATTATTAAAAAACCAGAAATTTCCTTAAAATTTATTAAAAAAACCATTTTTTTCATCAAAAAAACCCCATAAAAAACCAATTTAAATCCATCAAATAAATTAAATTTAACATTTTTCCATACTAACCCCCATTATAAATTATTAAAAACTAGAAGTTTCCTTAAAATTTAATAAAAAATCCTTAAAAATAACAATAATTCCTTAACAATCCCCTATAATAACCGATTTAAATCCAACTAATAAATTAAATTTAACATTTTTCCATAGTAACCCCCCATTATAAATTATTAAAAACTAGAAGTTTCCTTTAAATTTAATAAAATCCTTAAAAATAACAATAATTCCTTAACAATCCCCCATAATAACCGATTTAAATCCATCAAATAAATTAAATTTAACATTTTTCTATACTAACCCCCCATAATAAATTATTAAAAACCAGAAATTTCCTTAAAATTTATAAAAAAAAACATTATTTCATAAAAAAACCCCATAAAAACTAATTTAAATCCATCAAATAAATTAAATTTAACATTTTTCCATACTAACCCCCCATAATAAATTATTAAAAACCAGAAATTTCCTTAAAATTTATTAAAAAAAGCTTTATTTCATCAAAAAACCCCATAAAAACCAATTTAAATCCATCAAATAAATTAAATTTAACATTTTTCCTTAACAAAACCCCCTAATAAATTATTAAAAAACCATTAATTTCCTTAAAATTTATTCAAAAAACCATTAATTCATCAAAAAACCCCATAAAAACCAATTTAAATCCATCAAATAAATTAAATTTAACATTTTTTCCTTAACAAAACCCCCTAATAAATTATTAAAAACCATTAATTTCCTTAAAATTTATTAAAAATACCATTAATTCATCAAAAAAAACCCCATAAAAACCATTTTAAATCCAACAAATAAATTAAATTTAACATTTTTCTATACTAACCCCCATAATAAATTATTAAAAACCAGAAATTTCCTTAAAATTTATTAAAAATACCATTAATTCATCAAAAAAAAACCCATAATAACCGATTTAAATCCAACTAATAAATTAAATTTAACATTTTTTCCATAGTAACCCCCCATTATAAATTATTAAAAACTAGAAGTTTCCTTTAAATTTAATAAAAATCCTTAAAAATAACAATAATTCCTTAACAATCCCCCATAATAACCGATTTAAATCCATCAAATAAATTAAATTTAACATTTTTCTATACTAACCCCCCATAATAAATTATTAAAAACCAGAAATTTCCTTAAAATTTATTAAAAAAAAACCATTTTTTCATCAAAAAAAACCCCATAAAAACCAATTTAAATCCATCAAATAAATTAAATTTAACATTTTTCCATACTAACCCCCATTATAAATTATTAAAAACTAGAAGTTTCCTTTAAATTTAATAAAAAATCCTTAAAAATAACAATAATTCCTTAACAATCCCCCATAATAACCGATTTAAATCCATCAAATAAATTAAATTTAACATTTTTCTATACTAACCCCCCATAATAAATTATTAAAAACCAGGTAATTTCCTTAAAATTTATAAAAAAAACATTATTTCATAAAAAAACCCCATAAAAACTAATTTAAATCCATCAAATAAATTAAATTTAACATTTTTCCATACTAACCCCCCATAATAAATTATTAAAAACCAGAAATTTCCTTAAAATTTATTAAAAAAAACCATTTTTTCATCAAAAAAACCCCATAAAAAACCAATTTAAATCCATCAAATAAATTAAATTTAACATTTTTCCATACTAACCCCCCATTATAAATTATTAAAAACTATAAATTTCCTTAAAATTTATTCAAAAAACATTAATTCATCAAAAAACCCCATAAAAACCAATTTAAATCCATCAAATAAATTAAATTTAACATTTTTCCATACTAACCCCCCATTATAAATTATTAAAAACCAGAAATTTCCTTAAAATTTATAAAAAAAACATTATTTCATCAAAAAAACCCCATAAAAACTATTTTAAATCCATCAAATAAATTAAATTTAACATTTTTCCATACTAACCCCCATTATAAATTATTAAAAACTAGAAGTTTCCTTAAAAATTTAATAAAAAAAACCATTATTTCATCAAAAAAACCCCATAAAAACTAATTTAAATCCATCAAATACATTAAATTTAACATTTTTCTATACTAACCCCCCATAATAAATTATTAAAAACTAGAAGTTTCCTTAAAATTTATTAAAAATACCATTAATTCATCAAAAAAACCCATAATAACCGATTTAAATCCATCAAATAAATTAAATTTAACATTTTTGCATACTAACCTCCATTATAAATTATTAAAAACTAGAAGTTTCCTTAAAATTTAATAAAAATCCTTAAAAATAACAATAATTCCTTAACAATCCCCCATAATAACCGATTTAAATCCAACTATTTAATTAAATTTAACATTTTTTCCATACTAACCCCCATTATAAATTATTAAAAACTAGAAGTTTCCTTAAAATTTAATAAAAATCCTTAAAAATAACAATAATTCCTTAACAATCCCCCATAATAACCGATTTAAATCCATCAAATAAATTAAATTTAACATTTTTCTATACTAACCCCCATAATAAACTATTAAAAACCATAAATTTCCTTAAAATTTATTAAAAAAAAACCATTTTTTCATCAAAAAACCCCATAAAAACCAATTTAAATCCATCAAATAAATTAAATTTAACATTTTTCTATACTAACCCCCATAATAAATTATTAAAAACCATAAATTTCCTTAAAATTTATTCAAAAAACCATTAATTCATCAAAAAACCCCATAATAACCGATTTAAATCCATCAAATAAATTAAATTTAACATTTTTCTATACTAACCCCCATAATAAATTATTAAAAACCAGAAATTTCCTTAAAATTTATTAAAAAAAACCATTTTTTTCATCAAAAAACCCCATAAAAACCAATGTAAATCCATCAAATAAATTAAATTTAACATTTTTCCATACTAACCCCCATTATAAATTATTAAAAACTAGAAGTTTCCTTAAAATTTAATAAAAATCCTTAAAAATAACAATAATTCCTTAACAATCCCCTATAATAACCGATTTAAATCCAACTAATAAATTAAATTTAACATTTTTCCATAGTAACCCCCATTATAAATTATTAAAAACTAGAAGTTTCCTTAAAATTTATAAAAAAAACCATTATTTCATCAAAAAACCCCATAATAACCGATTTAAATCCATCAAATAAATTAAATTTAACATTTTTCTATACTAACCCCCAAAATAAACTATTAAAAACCAGAAATTTCCTTAAGATTTATTAAAAAAAAACCATTTTTTCATCAAAAAACCCCATAAAAACCAATGTAAATCCATCAAATAAATTAAATTTAACATTTTTCTATACTTACCCCCCATAATAAATTATTAAAAACCATAAATTTCCTTAAAATTTATTCAAAAAACCATTAATTCATCAAAAAACCCCATAATAACCGATTTAAATCCATCAAATAAATTAAATTTAACATTTTTCCATACTAACCCCCATAATAAATTATTAAAAACTAGAAGTTTCCTTAAAATTTAATAAAAATCCTTAAAAATAACAATAATTCCTTAACAATCCCCCATAATAACCGATTTAAATCCATCAAATAAATTAAATTTAACATTTTTCTATACTAACCCCCATAATAAATTATTAAAAACCAGAAATTTCCTTAAAATTTATAAAAAAAACATTAATTCATAAAAAAAACCCCATAAAAACCAATTTAAATCCATCAAATAAATTAAATTTAACATTTTTCCATACTAACCCCCATTATAAATTATTAAAAACTAGAAGTTTCCTTTAAATTTAATAAAAATCCTTAAAAATAACAATAATTCCTTAACAATCCCCCATAATAACCGATTTAAATCCATCAAATAAATTAAATTTAACATTTTTCTATACTAACCCCCATAATAAATTATTAAAAACCAGAAATTTCCTTAAAATTTATTAAAAACCCATTTTTTCATCAAAAAACCCCATAAAAACCAATTTAAATCCATCAAATAAATTAAATTTAACATTTTTCCATACTAACCCCCATTATAAATTATTAAAAACTAGAAGTTTCCTTAAAATTTAATAAAAATCCTTAAAAATAACAATAATTCCTTAACAATCCCCCATAATAACCGATTTAAATCCATCAAATAAATTAAATTTAACATTTTTCTATACTAACCCCCATAATAAATTATTAAAAACCAGAAATTTCCTTAAAATTTATAAAAAAAACATTAATTCATAAAAAAAACCCCATAAAAACCAATTTAAATCCATCAAATAAATTAAATTTAACATTTTTCCATACTATCCCCCATTATAAATTATTAAAAACTAGAAGTTTCCTTAAAATTTAATAAAAATCCTTAAAAATAACAATAATTCCTTAATAATCCCCCATTAAAACCAATTTAAATTCATCAAATAAATTAAATTTAACATTTTTCCTTAACAAACCCCCACAATAAATTATTAAAAACCATAAATTTCCTTAAAATTTATTCAAAAAACCATTAATTCATCAAAAAAACCCCATAAAAACCAATTTAAATCCATCAAATAAATTAAATTTAACATTTTTCCTTAACAAAACCCCCTAATAAATTATTAAAAACCATTAATTTCCTTAAAATTTATTAAAAATACCATTAATTCATCAAAAAACCCCATAAAAACCATTTTAAATCCAACAAATAAATTAAATTTAACATTTTTCCTTAACAAACCCCCATAATAAATTATTTAAAACCATAAATTTCCTTAAAATTTATTCAAAAAAACCATTTTTTTCATCAAAAAACCCCAAAAAAACCAATTAAAATCCATCAAATAAATTAAATTTAACATTTTTCTATACTAACCCCCATAATAAATTATTAAAAACTAGAAGTTTCCTTAAAATTTATAAAAAAAACCATTATTTCATCAAAAAACCCCATAATAACCGATTTAAATCCATCAAATAAATTAAATTTAACATTTTTCTATACTAACCCCCAAAATAAACTATTAAGAACCAGAAATTTCCTTAAAATTTATTAAAAAAAACCATTTTTTCATCAAAAAAACCCCATAAAAACCAATTTAAAATAAATTAAATTTAACATTTTTCCATACTAACCCCCATTATAAATTATTAAAAACTAGAAGTTTCCTTTAAATTTAATAAAAATCCTTAAAAATAACAATAATTCCTTAACAATCCCCCATAATAACCGATTTAAATCCATCAAATAAATTAAATTTAACATTTTTCTATACTAACCCCCATAATAAATTATTAAAAACCAGAAATTTCCTTAAAATTTATTAAAAACCCATTTTTTCATCAAAAAACCCCATAAAAACCAATTTAAATCCATCAAATAAATTAAATTTAACATTTTTCCATACTAACCCCCATTATAAATTATTAAAAACTAGAAGTTTCCTTAAAATTTAATAAAAATCCTTAAAAATAACAATAATTCCTTAACAATCCCCCATAATAACCGATTTAAATCCATCAAATAAATTAAATTTAACATTTTTCTATACTAACCCCCATAATAAATTATTAAAAACCAGAAGTTTCCTTAAAATTTATAAAAAAAAACCATTATTTCATCAAAAAACCCCATAATAACCGATTTAAATCCATCAAATAAATTAAATTTAACATTTTTCTATACTAACCCCCATAATAAATTATTAAAAACTAGAAGTTTCCTTAAAATTTAATAAAAATCCTTAAAAATAACAATAATTCCTTAACAATCCCCCATAATAACCGATTTAAATCCATCAAATAAATTAAATTTAACATTTTTCTATACTAACCCCCATAATAAATTATTAAAAACCAGAAATTTCCTTAAAATTTATAAAAAAAACATTAATTCATAAAAAAACCCCATAAAAACCAATTTAAATCCATCAAATAAATTAAATTTAACATTTTTCCATACTATCCCCCATTATAAATTATTAAAAACTAGAAGTTTCCTTAAAATTTAATAAAAATCCTTAAAAATAACAATAATTCCTTAATAATCCCCCATTAAAACCAATTTAAATTCATCAAATAAATTAAATTTAACATTTTTCCTTAACAAACCCCCACAATAAATTATTAAAAACCATAAATTTCCTTAAAATTTATTCAAAAAACCATTAATTCATCAAAAAACCCCATAAAAACCAATTTAAATCCATCAAATAAATTAAATTTAACATTTTTCCTTAACAAAACCCCCTAATAAATTATTAAAAACCATTAATTTCCTTAAAATTTATTAAAAATACCATTAATTCATCAAAAAACCCCATAAAAACCATTTTAAATCCAACAAATAAATTAAATTTAACATTTTTCCTTAACAAACCCCCATAATAAATTATTTAAAACCATAAATTTCCTTTAAATTTATTCAAAAAACCATTTTTTCATCAAAAAACCCCAAAAAAAACCAATTAAAATCCATCAAATAAATTAAATTTAACATTTTTTCTATACTAACCCCCATATTAAATTATTAAAAACCATAAATTTCCTAAAAATTTATTCAAAAAACCATTAATTCATCAAAAAACCCTATAATAACCGATTTAAATCCATCAAATAAATTAAATTTAACATTTTTCTATACTAACCCCCATAATAAATTATTAAAAACCAGAAATTTCCTTAAAATTTATAAAAAAAACATTAATTCATAAAAAAAAACCCCATAAAAACCAATTTAAATCCATCAAATAAATTAAATTTAACATTTTTCCATACTAACCCCCATTATAAATTATTAAAAACTAGAAGTTTCCTTTAAATTTAATAAAAATCCTTAAAAATAACAATAATTCCTTAACAATCCCCCATAATAACCGATTTAAATCCATCAAATAAATTAAATTTAACATTTTTCTATACTAACCCCCATAATAAATTATTAAAAACCAGAAATTTCCTTAAAATTTATTAAAAACCCATTTTTTCATCAAAAAACCCCATAAAAACCAATTTAAATCCATCAAATAAATTAAATTTAACATTTTTCCATACTATCCCCCATTATAAATTATTAAAAACTAGAAGTTTCCTTAAAATTTAATAAAAATCCTTAAAAATAACAATAATTCCTTAACAATCCCCCATAATAACCGATTTAAATCCATCAAATAAATTAAATTTAACATTTTTCTATACTAACCCCCATAATAAATTATTAAAAACCAGAAATTTCCTTAAAATTTATAAAAAAAAACATTAATTCATAAAAAAAACCCCATAAAAAACCAATTTAAATCCATCAAATAAATTAAATTTAACATTTTTCCATACTATCCCCCATTATAAATTATTAAAAACTAGAAGTTTCCTTAAAATTTAATAAAAATCCTTAAAAATAACAATAATTCCTTAATAATCCCCCATTAAAACCAATTTAAATCCATCAAATAAATTAAATTTAACATTTTTCTATACTAACCCCCATAATAAATTATTAAAAACCAGAAATTTCCTTAAAATTTATTAAAAAAACCATTTTTTCATCAAAAAACCCCATAAAAACCAATTTAAATCCATCAAATAAATTAAATTTAACATTTTTCCATACTAACCCCCATTATAAATTATTAAAAACTAGAAGTTTCCTTAAAATTTATAAAAAAAACCATTATTTCATCAAAAAACCCCATAATAACCGATTTAAATCCATCAAATAAATTAAATTTAACATTTTTCTATACTAACCCCCAAAATAAACTATTAAGAACCAGAAATTTCCTTAAAATTTATTAAAAAAACCATTTTTTTCATCAAAAAACCCCATAAAAACCAATTTAAATCCATCAAATAAATTAAATTTAACATTTTTCTATACTAACCCCCAAAATAAACTATTAAAAACCAGAAATTTCCTTAAAATTTATTAAAAAAAACCATTTTTTCATCAAAAAACCCCATAAAAACCAATTTAAATCCATCAAATAAATTAAATTTAACATTTTTCTATACTAACCCCCATAATAAATTATTAAAAACCATAAATTTCCTTAAAATTTATTCAAAAAACCATTAATTCATCAAAAAACCCCATAATAACCAATTTAAATCCATCAAATAAATTAAATTTAACATTTTTCCATACTAACCCCCATTATAAATTATTAAAAACTAGAAGTTTCCTTTAAATTTAATAAAAATCCTTAAAAATAACAATAATTCCTTAACAATCCCCCATAATAACCGATTTAAATCCATCAAATAAATTAAATTTAACATTTTTCTATACTAACCCCCATTATAAATTATTAAAAACCAGAAATTTCCTTAAAATTTATTAAAAACCCATTTTTTCATCAAAAAACCCCATAAAAACCAATTTAAATCCATCAAATAAATTAAATTTAACATTTTTCCATACTAACCCCCATTATAAATTATTAAAAACTAGAAGTTTCCTTAAAATTTAATAAAAATCCTTAAAAATAACAATAATTCCTTAACAATCCCCCATAATAACCGATTTAAATCCATCAAATAAATTAAATTTAACATTTTTCTATACTAACCCCCATAATAAATTATTAAAAACCAGAAATTTCCTTAAAATTTATAAAAAAAACATTAATTCATAAAAAAACCCCATAAAAACCAATTTAAATCCATCAAATAAATTAAATTTAACATTTTTCCATACTATCCCCCATTATAAATTATTAAAAACTAGAAGTTTCCTTAAAATTTAATAAAAATCCTTAAAAATAACAATAATTCCTTAATAATCCCCCATTAAAACCAATTTAAATTCATCAAATAAATTAAATTTAACATTTTTCCTTAACAAACCCCCACAATAAATTATTAAAAACCATAAATTTCCTTAAAATTTATTCAAAAAACCATTAATTCATCAAAAAACCCCATAAAAACCAATTTAAATCCATCAAATAAATTAAATTTAACATTTTTCCTTAACAAAACCCCCTAATAAATTATTAAAAACCATTAATTTCCTTAAAATTTATTAAAAATACCATTAATTCATCAAAAAACCCCATAAAAACCATTTTAAATCCAACAAATAAATTAAATTTAACATTTTTCCTTAACAAACCCCCATAATAAATTATTTAAAACCATAAATTTCCTTAAAATTTATTCAAAAAACCATTTTTTTCATCAAAAAACCCCAAAAAAACCAATTTAAATCCATCAAATAAATTAAATTTAACATTTTTCCATACTATCCCCCATTATAAATTATTAAAAACTAGAAGTTTCCTTAAAATTTAATAAAAATCCTTAAAAATAACAATAATTCCTTAATAATCCCCCATTAAAACCAATTTAAATTCATCAAATAAATTAAATTTAACATTTTTCCTTAACAAACCCCCACAATAAATTATTAAAAACCATAAATTTCCTTAAAATTTATTCAAAAAACCATTAATTCATCAAAAAACCCCATAAAAACCAATTTAAATCCATCAAATAAATTAAATTTAACATTTTTCCATACTAACCCCCATTATAAATTATTAAAAACTAGAAGTTTCCTTAAAATTTATAAAAAAAACCATTATTTCATCAAAAAACCCCATAATAACCGATTTAAATCCATCAAATAAATAAAATTTAACATTTTTCTATACTAACCCCCATAATAAATTATTAAAAACTAGAAGTTTCCTTAAAATTTAATAAAAATCCTTAAAAATAACAATAATTCCTTAACAATCCCCCATAATAACCGATTTAAATCCATCAAATAAATTAAATTTAACATTTTTCTATACTAACCCCCATAATAAATTATTAAAAACCAGAAATTTCCTTAAAATTTATAAAAAAAACATTAATTCATAAAAAAACCCCATAAAAACCAATTTAAATCCATCAAATAAATTAAATTTAACATTTTTCCATACTATCCCCCATTATAAATTATTAAAAACTAGAAGTTTCCTTAAAATTTAATAAAAATCCTTAAAAATAACAATAATTCCTTAATAATCCCCCATTAAAACCAATTTAAATTCATCAAATAAATTAAATTTAACATTTTTCCTTAACAAACCCCCACAATAAATTATTAAAAACCATAAATTTCCTTAAAATTTATTCAAAAAACCATTAATTCATCAAAAAAACCCCATAAAAACCAATTTAAATCCATCAAATAAATTAAATTTAACATTTTTCCTTAACAAAACCCCCTAATAAATTATTAAAAACCATTAATTTCCTTAAAATTTATTAAAAATACCATTAATTCATCAAAAAACCCCATAAAAACCATTTTAAATCCAACAAATAAATTAAATTTAACATTTTTCCTTAACAAACCCCCATAATAAATTATTTAAAACCATAAATTTCCTTAAAATTTATTCAAAAAACCATTTTTTCATCAAAAAACCCCAAAAAAACCAATTAAAATCCATCAAATAAATTAAATTTAACATTTTTCTATACTAACCCCCATAATAAATTATTTAAAAACCATAAATTTCCTTAAAATTTATTCAAAAAACCATTAATTCATCAAAAAACCCCATAATAACCGATTTAAATCCATCAAATAAATTAAATTTAACATTTTTCCATACTAACCCCCATAATAAATTATTAAAAACTAGAAGTTTCCTTAAAATTTAATAAAAATCCTTAAAAATAACAATAATTCCTTAACAATCCCCCATAATAACCGATTTAAATCCATCAAATAAATTAAATTTAACATTTTTCTATACTAACCCCCATAATAAATTATTAAAAACCAGAAATTTCCTTAAAATTTATAAAAAAAACATTAATTCATAAAAAAAACCCCATAAAAACCAATTTAAATCCATCAAATAAATTAAATTTAACATTTTTCCATACTAACCCCCATTATAAATTATTAAAAACTAGAAGTTTCCTTTAAATTTAATAAAAATCCTTAAAAATAACAATAATTCCTTAACAATCCCCCATAATAACCGATTTAAATCCATCAAATAAATTAAATTTAACATTTTTCTATACTAACCCCCATTATAAATTATTAAAAACCAGAAATTTCCTTAAAATTTATTAAAAAACCCATTTTTTCATCAAAAAACCCCATAAAAACCAATTTAAATCCATCAAATAAATTAAATTTAACATTTTTCCATACTAACCCCCATTATAAATTATTAAAAACTAGAAGTTTCCTTAAAATTTAATAAAAATCCTTAAAAATAACAATAATTCCTTAACAATCCCCCATAATAACCGATTTAAATCCATCAAATAAATTAAATTTAACATTTTTTCTATACTAACCCCCATAATAAATTATTAAAAACCAGAAATTTCCTTAAAATTTATAAAAAAAACATTAATTCATAAAAAAACCCCATAAAAACCAATTTAAATCCATCAAATAAATTAAATTTAACATTTTTCCATACTATCCCCCATTATAAATTATTAAAAACTAGAAGTTTCCTTAAAATTTAATAAAAATCCTTAAAAATAACAATAATTCCTTAATAATCCCCCATTAAAACCAATTTAAATTCATCAAATAAATTAAATTTAACATTTTTCCTTAACAAACCCCCACAATAAATTATTAAAAACCATAAATTTCCTTAAAATTTATTCAAAAAACCATTAATTCATCAAAAAACCCCATAAAAACCAATTTAAATCCATCAAATAAATTAAATTTAACATTTTTCCTTAACAAAACCCCCTAATAAATTATTAAAAACCATTAATTTCCTTAAAATTTATTAAAAATACCATTAATTCATCAAAAAACCCCATAAAAAACCATTTTAAATCCAACAAATAAATTAAATTTAACATTTTTCCTTAACAAACCCCCATAATAAATTATTTAAAACCATAAATTTCCTTAAAATTTATTCAAAAAACCATTTTTTCATCAAAAAACCCCAAAAAAACCAATTAAAATCCATCAAATAAATTAAATTTAACATTTTTCTATACTAACCCCCATATTAAATTATTAAAAACCATAAATTTCCTAAAAATTTATTCAAAAAACCATTAATTCATCAAAAAACCCTATAATAACCGATTTAAATCCATCAAATAAATTAAATTTAACATTTTTCTATACTAACCCCCATAATAAATTATTAAAAACCAGAAATTTCCTTAAAATTTATAAAAAAAACATTAATTCATAAAAAAAACCCCATAAAAACCAATTTAAATCCATCAAATAAATTAAATTTAACATTTTTCCATACTAACCCCCATTATAAATTATTAAAAACTAGAAGTTTCCTTTAAATTTAATAAAAATCCTTAAAAATAACAATAATTCCTTAACAATCCCCCATAATAACCGATTTAAATCCATCAAATAAATTAAATTTAACATTTTTCTATACTAACCCCCATAATAAATTATTAAAAACCAGAAATTTCCTTAAAATTTATTAAAAACCCATTTTTTCATCAAAAAACCCCATAAAAACCAATTTAAATCCATCAAATAAATTAAATTTAACATTTTTCCATACTAACCCCCATTATAAATTATTAAAAACTAGAAGTTTCCTTAAAATTTAATAAAAATCCTTAAAAATAACAATAATTCCTTAACAATCCCCCATAATAACCGATTTAAATCCATCAAATAAATTAAATTTAACATTTTTCTATACTAACCCCCATAATAAAATTATTAAAAACCAGAAATTTCCTTAAAATTTATAAAAAAAACATTAATTCATAAAAAAACCCCATAAAAACCAATTTAAATCCATCAAATAAATTAAATTTAACATTTTTCCATACTATCCCCCATTATAAATTATTAAAAACTAGAAGTTTCCTTAAAATTTAATAAAAATCCTTAAAAATAACAATAATTCCTTAATAATCCCCCATTAAAACCAATTTAAATTCATCAAATAAATTAAATTTAACATTTTTCCTTAACAAACCCCCACAATAAATTATTAAAAACCATAAATTTCCTTAAAATTTATTCAAAAAACCATTAATTCATCAAAAAACCCCATAAAAACCAATTTAAATCCATCAAATAAATTAAATTTAACATTTTTCCATACTATCCCCCATTATAAATTATTAAAAACTAGAAGTTTCCTTAAAATTTAATAAAAATCCTTAAAAATAACAATAATTCCTTAATAATCCCCCATTAAAACCAATTTAAATCCATCAAATAAATTAAATTTAACATTTTTCTATACTAACCCCCATAATAAATTATTAAAAACTAGAAGTTTCCTTAAAATTTAATAAAAATCCTTAAAAATAACAATAATTCCTTAACAGTCCCCCATAATAACCGATTTAAATCCATCAAATAAATTAAATTTAACATTTTTCTATACTAACCCCCATAATAAATTATTAAAAACCAGAAATTTCCTTAAAATTTATAAAAAAAAACATTAATTCATAAAAAAACCCCATAAAAACCAATTTAAATCCATCAAATAAATTAAATTTAACATTTTTCCATACTATCCCCCATTATAAATTATTAAAAACTAGAAGTTTCCTTAAAATTTAATAAAAATCCTTAAAAATAACAATAATTCCTTAATAATCCCCCATTAAAACCAATTTAAATTCATCAAATAAATTAAATTTAACATTTTTCCTTAACAAACCCCCACAATAAATTATTAAAAACCATAAATTTCCTTAAAATTTATTCAAAAAACCATTAATTCATCAAAAAACCCCATAAAAACCAATTTAAATCCATCAAATAAATTAAATTTAACATTTTTCCTTAACAAAACCCCCTAATAAATTATTAAAAACCATTAATTTCCTTAAAATTTATTATAAATACCATTAATTCATCAAAAAACCCCATAAAAACCATTTTAAATCCAACAAATAAATTAAATTTAACATTTTTCCTTAACAAACCCCCATAATAAATTATTTTAAAACCATAAATTTCCTTAAAATTTATTCAAAAAACCATTTTTTCATCAAAAAACCCCAAAAAAACCAATTAAAATCCATCAAATAAATTAAATTTAACATTTTTCTATACTAACCCCTATATTAAATTATTAAAAACCATAAATTTCCTAAAAATTTATTCAAAAAACCATTAATTCATCAAAAAACCCTATAATAACCGATTTAAATCCATCAAATAAATTAAATTTAACATTTTTTCTATACTAACACCCATAATAAATTATTAAAAACCAGAAATTTCCTTAAAATTTATAAAAAAAACATTAATTCATAAAAAAAACCCCATAAAAACCAATTTAAATCCATCAAATAAATTAAATTTAACATTTTTCCATACTAACCCCCATTATAAATTATTAAAAACTAGAAGTTTCCTTTAAATTTAATAAAAATCCTTAAAAATAACAATAATTCCTTAACAATCCCCCATAATAACCGATTTAAATCCATCAAATAAATTAAATTTAACATTTTTCTATACTAACCCCCATAATAAATTATTAAAAACCAGAAATTTCCTTAAAATTTATTAAAAACCCATTTTTTCATCAAAAAACCCCATAAAAACCAATTTAAATCCATCAAATAAATTAAATTTAACATTTTTCCATACTAACCCCCATTATAAATTATTAAAAACTAGAAGTTTCCTTAAAATTTAATAAAAATCCTTAAAAATAACAATAATTCCTTAACAATCCCCCATAATAACCGATTTAAATCCATCAAATAAATTAAATTTAACATTTTTCTATACTAACCCCCATAATAAATTATTAAAAACCAGAAATTTCCTTAAAATTTATAAAAAAAACATTAATTCATAAAAAAAACCCCATAAAAACCAATTTAAATCCATCAAATAAATTAAATTTAACATTTTTCCATACTATCCCCCATTATAAATTATTAAAAACTAGAAGTTTCCTTAAAATTTAATAAAAATCCTTAAAAATAACAATAATTCCTTAATAATCCCCCATTAAAACCAATTTAAATTCATCAAATAAATTAAATTTAACATTTTTCCTTAACAAACCCCCACAATAAATTATTAAAAACCATAAATTTCCTTAAAATTTATTCAAAAAACCATTAATTCATCAAAAAACCCCATAAAAACCAATTTAAATCCATCAAATAAATTAAATTTAACATTTTTCCATACTAACCCCCATTATAAATTATTAAAAACTAGAAGTTTCCTTAAAATTTATAAAAAAAACCATTATTTCATCAAAAAACCCCATAATAACCGATTTAAATCCATCAAATAAATTAAATTTAACATTTTTCTATACTAACCCCCAAAATAAACTATTAAGAACCAGAAATTTCCTTAAAATTTATTAAAAAAACCATTTTTTCATCAAAAAACCCCATAAAAACCAATTTAAATCCATCAAATAAATTAAATTTAACATTTTTCTATACTAACCCCCAAAATAAACTATTAAAAACCAGAAATTTCCTTAAAATTTATTAAAAAAACCATTTTTTCATCAAAAAACCCCATAAAAACCAATTTAAATCCATCAAATAAATTAAATTTAACATTATTCTATACTAACCCCCATAATAAATTATTAAAAACCATAAATTTCCTTAAAATTTATTCAAAAAACCATTAATTCATCAAAAAACCCCATAATAACCGATTTAAATCCATCAAATAAATTAAATTTAACATTTTTCTATACTAACCCCCATAATAAATTATTAAAAACCAGAAATTTCCTTAAAATTTATTAAAAAAAACCATTTTTTTCATCAAAAAACCCCATAAAAACCAATTTAAATCCATCAAATAAATTAAATTTAACATTTTTCCATACTAACCCCCATTATAAATTATTAAAAACTAGAAGTTTCCTTAAAATTTAATAAAAATCCTTAAAAATAACAATAATTCCTTAACAATCCCCCATAATAACCGATTTAAATCCATCAAATAAATTAAATTTAACATTTTTCTATACTAACCCCCATAATAAATTATTAAAAACCAGAAATTTCCTTAAAATTTATAAAAAAAACATTAATTCATAAAAAAACCCCATAAAAACCAATTTAAATCCATCAAATAAATTAAATTTAACATTTTTCCATACTATCCCCCATTATAAATTATTAAAAACTAGAAGTTTCCTTAAAATTTAATAAAAATCCTTAAAAATAACAATAATTCCTTAATAATCCCCCATTAAAACCAATTTAAATTCATCAAATAAATTAAATTTAACATTTTTCCTTAACAAACCCCCACAATAAATTATTAAAAACCATAAATTTCCTTAAAATTTATTCAAAAAACCATTAATTCATCAAAAAACCCCATAAAAACCAATTTAAATCCATCAAATAAATTAAATTTAACATTTTTCCATACTAACCCCCATTATAAATTATTAAAAACTAGAAGTTTCCTTAAAATTTATAAAAAAAACCATTATTTCATCAAAAAACCCCATAATAACCGATTTAAATCCATCAAATAAATTAAATTTAACATTTTTCTATACTAACCCCCAAAATAAACTATTAAGAACCAGAAATTTCCTTAAAATTTATTAAAAAAAACCATTTTTTCATCAAAAAACCCCATAAAAACCAATTTAAATCCATCAAATAAATTAAATTTAACATTTTTCTATACTAACCCCCAAAATAAACTATTAAAAACCAGAAATTTCCTTAAAATTTATTAAAAAAACCATTTTTTCATCAAAAAAAACCCCATAAAAACCAATTTAAATCCATCAAATAAATTAAATTTAACATTTTTCTATACTAACCCCCATAATAAATTATTAAAAACCAGAAATTTCCTTAAAATTTATTAAAAAAACCATTTTTTCATCAAAAAACCCCATAAAAACCAATTTAAATCCATCAAAAAAATTAAATTTAACATTTTTCCATACTAACCCCCATTATAAATTATTAAAAACTAGAAGTTTCCTTAAAATTTAATAAAAATCCTTAAAAATAACAATAATTCCTTAACAATCCCCTATAATAACCGATTTAAATCCAACTAATAAATTAAATTTAACATTTTTCCATAGTAACCCCCATTATAAATTTTTAAAAACTAGAAGTTTCCTTAAAATTTATAAAAAAAACCATTATTTCATCAAAAAACCCCATAATAACCGATTTAAATCCATCAAATAAATTAAATTTAACATTTTTCTATACTAACCCCCAAAATAAACTATTAAAAACCATAAATTTCCTTAAAATTTATTCAAAAAATCATTAATTCATCAAAAAACCCCATAATAACCGATTTAAATCCATCAAATAAATTAAATTTAACATTTTTCTATACTAACTCCCATAATAAATTATTAAAAACTAGAAGTTTCCTTAAAATTTAATAAAAATCCTTAAAAATAACAATAATTCCTTAACAATCCCCCATAATAACAGATTTAAATCCATCAAATAAATTAAATTTAACATTTTTCTATACTAACCCCCATAATAAATTATTAAAAACCAGAAATTTCCTTAAAATTTATAAAAAAAACCATTTTTTCATCAAAAAACCCCATAAAAACCAATTTAAATCCATCAAATAAATTAAATTTAACATTTTTCTATACTAACCCCCATAATAAATTATTAAAAACCAGAAATTTCCTTAAAATTTATAAAAAAAAACTTTATTTCATAAAAAAACCCCATAAAAACTAATTTAAATCCATCAAATAAATTAAATTTAACATTTTTCCATACTAACCCCCATTATAAATTATTAAAAACTAGAAGTTTCCTTAAAATTTATAAAAAAAACCATTATTTCATCAAAAAACCCCATAATAACCGATTTAAATCCATCAAATAAATTAAATTTAACATTTTTCTATACTAACCCCCAAAATAAACTATTAAAAACCAGAAATTTCCTTAAAATTTATTAAAAAAAACCATTTTTTCATCAAAAAACCCCATAAAAACCAATTTAAATCCATCAAATAAATTAAATTTAACATTTTTCTATACTAACCCCCATAATAAATTATTAAAAACCATAAATTTCCTTAAAATTTATTCAAAAAACCATTAATTCATCAAAAAACCCCATAATAACCTATTTAAATCCATCAAATAAATTAAATTTAACATTTTTCTATACTAACCCCCATAATAAATTATTAAAAACCAGAAATTTCCTTAAAATTTATTAAAAACCCATTTTTTCATCAAAAAACCCCATAAAAAACCAATTTAAATCCATCAAATAAATTAAATTTAACATTTTTCCATACTAACCCCCATTATAAATTATTAAAAACTAGAAGTTTCCTTAAAATTTAATAAAAATCCTTAAAAATAACAATAATTCCTTAACAATCCCCCATAATAACCGATTTAAATCCATCAAATAAATTAAATTTAACATTTTTCTATACTAACCCCCAAAATAAACTATTAAAAACCAGAAATTTCCTTAAAATTTATTAAAAAAACCATTTTTTCATCAAAAAACCCCATAAAAAAACCAATTTAAATCCATCAAATAAATTAAATTTAACATTTTTCTATACTAACCCCCATAATAAATTATTAAAAACCATAAATTTACTTAAAATTTATTCAAAAAACCATTAATTCATCAAAAAACCCCATAATAAACGATTTAAATCCATCAAATAAATTAAATTTAACATTTTTCTATACTAACCCCCATAATAAATTATTAAAAACTAGAAGTTTCCTTAAAATTTAATAAAAATCCTTAAAAATAACAATAATTCCTTAACAATCCCCCATAATAACCGATTTAAATCCATCAAATAAATTAAAATTTAACATTTTTCTATACTAACCCCCATAATAAATTATTAAAAACCAGAAATTTCCTTAAAATTTATAAAAAAAACATTAATTCATAAAAAAAACCCCATAAAAACCAATTTAAATCCATCAAATAAATTAAATTTAACATTTTTCCATACTAACCCCCATTATAAATTATTAAAAACTAGAAGTTTCCTTAAAATTTAATAAAAATCCTTAAAAATAACAATAATTCCTTAACAATCCCCATTAAAACCAATTTAAATCCATCAAATAAATGAAATTTAACATTTTTCCTTAACAAACCCCCACAATAAATTATTAAAAACTATAAATTTCCTTAAAATTTATTAAAAAAAGCTTTATTTCATCAAAAAACCCCATAAAAACCAATTTAAAACCATCAAATAAATTAAATTTAACATTTTTCCTTACAAAACCCCCTAATAAATTATTAAAAACCATTAATTTCCTTAAAATTTATTAAAAATACCATTAATTCATCAAAAAACCCCATAAAAACCATTTTAAATCCAACAAATAAATTAAAATTTAACATTTTTCCTTAACAAACCCCCATAATAAATTATTTAAAACCATAAATTTCCTTAAAATTTATTCAAAAAACCATTTTTTCATCAAAAAACCCCATAAAAACCAATTAAAATCCATCATATAAATTAAATTTAACATTTTTCCTTAACAAACCCCCATAATAAATTATTAAAAACCATAAATTTCCTAAAAATTTATTCAAAAAACCATTAATTCATCAAAAAACCCCATAATAACCGATTTAAAATCCATCAAATAAATTAAATTTAACATTTTTCTATACTAACCCCCATAATAAATTATTAAAAACCAGAAATTTCCTTAAAATTTATAAAAAAAACATTATTTCATCAAAAAACCCCATAAAAACTAATTTAATCCATCAAATAAATTAAATTTAACATTTTTCCATACTAACCCCCATTATAAATTATTAAAAACTAGAAGTTTCCTTAAAATTTAATAAAAAAAACCATTAATTCTTAAAAAAACCCCATAAAAACCAATTTAAATCCATCAAATAAATTAAATTTAACATTTTTCCTTAACAAACCCCCATAATAAATTATTAAAAACCATAAATTTCCTTAAAATTTATTCAAAAAACCATTAATTCATCAAAAAACCCCATAATAACCGATTTAAATCCATCAAATAAATTAAATTTAACATTTTTCTATACTAACCCCCATAATAAATTATTAAAACCAGAAATTTCCTTAAAATTTATTAAAAAAACCATTATTTCATCAAAAAAACCCCATAAAAAACTAATTTAAATCCATCAAATAAATTAAATTTAACATTTTTCCATACTAACCCCCATTATAAATTATTAAAAACTAGAAGCTTCCTTAAAATTTATTAAAAATACCATTAATTCGTCAAAAAAACCATAATAACCGATTTTAAATCCATCAAATAAATTAAATTTAACATTTTTCTATAGTAACCCCCATTATAAATTATTAAAAACTAGAAGTTTCCTTAAAATTTATAAAAAAAACCATTTTTTTCATCAAAAAACCCCATAAAAACCAATTTAAATCCATCAAATAAATTAAATTTAACATTTTTCTATACTAACCCCCATAATAAATTATTAAAAACCAGAAATTTCCTTAAAATTTATAAAAAAAAACATTATTTCATAAAAAACCCCATAAAAACTAATTTAAATCCATCAAATAAATTAAATTTAACATTTTTCCATACTAACCCCCATTATAAATTATTAAAAACTAGAAGTTTCCTTAAATTTAATAAAAATCCTTAAAAATAACAATAATTCCTTAACAATCCCCCATAATAACCGATTTAAATCCATCAAATAAATTAAATTTAACATTTTTCTATACTAACCCCCATAATAAATTATTAAAAACCAGAAATTCCTAAAATTTATAAAAAAAACATTAATTCATAAAAAAAACCCCATAAAAACCGATTTAAATCCATCAAATAAATTAAATTTAACATTTTTGCATACTAACCTCCATTATTAAATTATTAAAAACTAGAAGTTTCCTTAAAATTTAATAAAATCCTTAAAAATAACAATAATTCCTTAACAATCCCCATAATAACCGATTTAAATCCAACTAATAAATTAAATTTAACATTTTTCTATAGTAACCCCCATTATAAATTATTAAAAACTAGAAGTTTTCCTTAAAATTATAAAAAAAAAACCATTTTTTCATCAAAAAACCCCATAAAAACCAATTTAAATCCATCAAATAAATTAAATTTAACATTTTTCTATACTAACCCCCATAATAAATTATTAAAAACCAGAAATTTCCTTAAAATTTATAAAAAAAACATTATTTCATAAAAAAACCCCATAAAAACTAATTTAAATCCATCAAATAAATTAAATTTAACATTTTTCCATACTAACCCCATTATAAATTATTAAAAACTAGAAGTTTCCTTAAAATTTAATAAAAATCCTTAAAAGTAACAATAATTCCTTAACAATCCCCCATAATAACCGATTTAAATCCATCAAATAAATTAAATTTAACATTTTTCTATACTAACCCCCATAATAAACTATTAAAAACCAGAAATTTCCTTAAAATTTATTAAAAAAACCATTTTTTTCATCAAAAAACCCCATAAAAACCAATTTAAATCCATCAAATAAATTAAATTTAACATTTTTCTATACTAACCCCCATAATAAATTATTAAAAACCATAAATTTCCTTAAAATTTATTCAAAAAAACCATTAATTCATCAAAAAACCCCATAATAACCGATTTAAATCCATCAAATAAATTAAATTTAACATTTTTCTATACTAACCCCCATAATAAATTATTAAAAACTAGAAGTTTCCTTAAAATTTAATAAAAATCCTTAAAAATAACAATAATTCCTTAACAATCCCCCATAATAACCGATTTAAATCCATCAAATAAATTAAATTTAACATTTTTCTATACTAACCCCCATAATAAATTATTAAAAACCAGAAATTTCCTTAAAATTTATAAAAAAAACATTAATTCATTAAAAAAACCCCATAAAAACCAATTTAAATCCATCAAATAAATTAAATTTAACATTTTTCCATACTAACCCCCATTATAAATTATTAAAAACTAGAAGTTTCCTTAAAATTTAATAAAAATCCTTAAAAATAACAATAATTCCTTAACAATCCCCATTAAAACCAATTTAAATCCATCAAATAAATGAAATTTAACATTTTTCCTTAACAAACCCCCACAATAAATTATTAAAAACTATAAATTTCCTTAAAATGTATTAAAAAAAGCTTTATTTCATCAAAAAACCCCATAAAAACCAATTTAAATCCATCAAATAAATTAAATTTAACATTTTTCCTTAACAAAACCCCCTAATAAATTATTAAAAACCATTAATTTCCTTAAAATTTATTAAAAATACCATTAATTCATCAAAAAACCCCATAAAAACCATTTTAAATCCAACAAATAAATTAAATTTAACATTTTTCCTTAACAAACCCCCATAATAAATTATTTAAAACCATAAATTTCCTTAAAATTTATTCAAAAAACCATTTTTTCATCAAAAAACCCCATAAAAACCAATTAAAATCCATCAAATAAATTAAATTTAACATTTTTCCTTAACAAACCCCCATAATAAATTATTAAAAACCATAAATTTCCTAAAAATTTATTCAAAAAACCATTAATTCATCAAAAAACCCCATAATAACCGATTTAAATCCATGAAATAAATTAAATTTAACATTTTTCTATACTAACCCCCATAATAAATTATTAAAAACCAGAAATTTCCTAAAATTTATAAAAAAACATTATTTCATCAAAAAACCCCATAAAAACTAATTTAAATCCATCAAATAAATTAAATTTAACATTTTTCTATACTAACCCCCATAATAAATTATTAAAAACCAGAAATTTCCTTAAAATTTATAAAAAAAACATTATTTCATAAAAAAACCCCATAAAAACTAATTTAAATCCATCAAATAAATTAAATTTAACATTTTTCCATACTAACCCCCATTATAAATTATTAAAAACTAGAAGTTTTCCTTAAAAATTTAATAAAAAAAACCATTAATTCTTAAAAAAACCCCATAAAAAACCAATTTAAATCCATCAAATAAATTAAATTTAACATTTTTCCTTAACAAACCCCCATAATAAATTATTAAAAACCATAAATTTCCTTAAAATTTATTCAAAAAACCATTAATTCATCAAAAAAACCCCATAATAACCGATTTAAATCCATCAAATAAATTAAATTTAACATTTTTCTATACTAACCCCCATAATAAATTATTAAAAACCAGAAATTTCCTTAAAATTTATTAAAAAAACCATTATTTCATCAAAAAACCCCATAAAAACTAATTTAAATCCATCAAATAAATTAAATTTAACATTTTTCCATACTAACCTCCATTATAAATTATTAAAAACTAGAAGCTTCCTTAAAATTTATTAAAAATACCATTAATTCGTCAAAAAAACCCATAATAACCGATTTAAATCCATCAAATAAATTAAATTTAACATTTTTGCATACTAACCTCCATTATAAATTATTAAAAACTAGAAGTTTCCTTACAATTTAATAAAAATCCTTAAAAATAACAATAATTCCTTAACAATCCCCCATAATAACCGATTTAAATCCAACTAATAAATTAAATTTAACATTTTTCTATAGTAACCCCCATTATAAATTATTAAAAACTAGAAGTTTCCTTAAAATTTATAAAAAAAACCATTTTTTCTTCAAAAAACCCCATAAAAACCAATTTAAATCCATCAAACAATTTAAATCCATCAAATAAATTAAATTTAACATTTTTCTATACTAACCCCCATAATAAATTATTAAAAACCAGAAATTTCCTTAAAATTTATAAAAAAAACATTATTTCATAAAAAAACCCCATAAAAACTAATTTAAATCCATCAAATAAATTAAATTTAACATTTTTCCATACTAACCCCCATTATAAATTATTAAAAACTAGAAGTTTCCTTAAAATTTAATAAAAATCCTTAAAAGTAACAATAATTCCTTAACAATCCCCCATAATAACCGATTTAAATCCATCAAATAAATTAAATTTAACATTTTTCTATACTAACCCCCAAAATAAACTATTAAAAACCAGAAATTTCCTTAAAATTTATTAAAAAAACCATTTTTTCATCAAAAAACCCCATAAAAACCAATTTAAATCCATCAAATAAATTAAATTTAACATTTTTCTATACTAACCCCCATAATAAATTATTAAAAACCATAAATTTCCTTAAAATTTATTCAAAAAAACCATTAATTCATCAAAAAACCCCATAATAACCGATTTAAATCCATCAAATAAATTAAATTTAACATTTTTCTATACTAACCCCCATAATAAATTATTAAAAACTAGAAGTTTCCTTAAAATTTAATAAAAATCCTTAAAAATAACAATAATTCCTTAACAATCCCCCATAATAACCGATTTAAATCCATCAAATAAATTAAATTTAACATTTTTCTATACTAACCCCCATAATAAATTATTAAAAACCAGAAATTTCCTTAAAATTTATAAAAAAAACATTAATTCATAAAAAAACCCCATAAAAACCAATTTAAATCCATCAAATAAATTAAATTTAACATTTTTTCCATACTAACCCCCATTATAAATTATTAAAAACTAGAAGTTTCCTTAAAATTTAATAAAAATCCTTAAAAATAACAATAATTCCTTAACAATCCCCTATAATAACCGATTTAAAATCCAACTAATAAATTAAATTTAACATTTTTCCATAGTAACCCCCATTATAAATTATTAAAAACTAGAAGTTTTCCTTAAAATTTATAAAAAAAAACCATTATTTCATCAAAAAACCCCATAATAACCGATTTTAAATCCATCAAATAAATTAAATTTAACATTTTTCTATACTAACCCCCAAAATAAACTATTAAAAACCAGAAATTTCCTTAAAATTTATTAAAAAAACCATTTTTTCATCAAAAAACCCCATAAAAAAACCAATTTAAATCCATCAAATAAATTAAATTTAACATTTTTTCTATACTAACCCCCATAATAAATTATTAAAAACCATAAATTTCCTTAAAATTTATTCAAAAACCATTAATTCATCAAAAAACCCATAATAACCGATTTAAATCCATCAAATAAATTAAATTTAACATTTTTCTATACTAACCCCCATAATAAATTATTAAAAAACCAGAAATTTCCTTAAAATTTATAAAAAAAAACATTAATTCATAAAAAAAACCCCATATAAACCAATTTAAATCCATCAAATAAATTAAATTTAACATTTTTCCATACTAACCCCCATTATAAATTATTAAAAACTAGAAGTTTCCTTAAAATTTAATAAAAATCCTTAAAAATAACAATAATTCCTTAACAATCCCCCATTAAAACCAATTTAAATCCATCAAATAAATGAAATTTAACATTTTTCCTTAACAAACCCCCCACAATAAATTATTAAAAACTATAAATTTCCTTAAAATGTATTAAAAAAAGCTTTATTTCATCAAAAAACCCCATAAAAACCAATTTAAATCCATCAAATAAATTAAATTTACATTTTTCCTTAACAAAACCCCCTAATAAATTATTAAAAACCATTAATTTCCTTAAAATTTATTAAAAATACCATTAATTCATCAAAAAACCCCATAAAAACCATTTTAAATCCAACAAATAAATATAAATTTAACATTTTTCCTTAACAAACCCCCATAATAAATTATTAAAAACCAGAAATTTCCTTAAAATTTATTAAAAAAAACCATTATTTCAACAAAAAACCCCATAAAAACTAATTTAAATCCATCAAATAAATTAAATTTAACATTTTTCCATACTAACCCCCATTATAAATTATTAAAAACTAGAAGCTTCCTTAAAATTTATTAAAAATACCATTAATTCATCAAAAAAACCCATAATAACCGATTTAAATCCATCAAATAAATTAAATTTAACATTTTTGCATACTAACCCCCCATAAATAAATTATTAAAAACTAGAAGTTTCCTTAAAATTTAATAAAAATCCTTAAAAATAACAATAATTCCTTAACAATCCCCCATAATAACGATTTAAATCCATCAAATAAATTAAATTTAACATTTTTTCTATACTAACCCCCATAATAAATTATTAAAAAACCAGAAATTTCCTTAAAATTTATTCAAAAAACCATTAATTCATCAAAAAACCCCATAAAAACCAATTTAAATCCATCAAATAAATTAAATTTAACATTTTTCCTTAACAAACCCCCACAATAAATTATTAAAAACCATAAATTTCCTTAAAATTTATTAAAAAAACCTTTATTTCATCAAAAAACCCCATAAAAACCAATTTAAATCCATCAAATAATTAAATTTAACATTTTTCCATAGTAACCCCAATTATAAATTATTAAAAAACTAGAAGTTTCCTTAAAATTTATAAAAAAAACCATTATTTCATCAAAAAAACCCCATAATAACCGATTTAAATCCATCAAATAAATTAAATTTAACATTTTTCTATACTAACCCCCAAAATAAACTATTAAAAACCAGAAATTTCCTTAAAATTTATTAAAACAACCATTTTTTCATCAAAAAACCCCATAAAAACCAATTTAAATCCATCAAATAAATTAAATTTAACATTTTTCTATACTAACCCCCATAATAAATTATTAAAAACCATAAATTTCCTTAAAATTTATTCAAAAAACCATTAATTCATCAAAAAACCCAATAATAACCGATTTAAAATCCATCAAATAAATTAAATTTAACATTTTTCTATACTAACCCCCATAATAAATTATTAAAAACTAGAAGTTTCCTTAAAATTTAATAAAAATCCTTAAAAATAACAATAATTCCTTAACAATCCCCCATCATAACCGATTTTAAATCCATCAAATAAATTAAATTTAACATTTTTCTATACTAACCCCCATAATAAATTATTAAAAACCAGAAATTTCCTTAAAATTTATAAAAAAAACATTAATTCATAAAAAAAACCCCATAAAAACCAATTTAAATCCATCAAATAAATTAAATTTAACATTTTTCCATACTAACCCCCATTATAAATTATTAAAAACTAGAAGTTTCCTTTAAATTTAATAAAAATCCTTAAAAATAACAATAATTCCTTAACAATCCCCCATAATAACCGATTTAAATCCATCAAATAAATTAAATTTAACATTTTTCTATACTAACCCCCATAATAAATTATTAAAAACCAGAAATTTCCTTAAAATTTATTAAAAACCCATTTTTTTCATAAAAAAACCCCATAAAAACCAATTTAAATCCATCAAATAAATTAAATTTAACATTTTTCCATACTATCCCCCATTATAAATTATTAAAAACTAGAAGTTTCCTTAAAATTTAATAAAAATCCTTAAAAATAACAATAATTCCTTAACAATCCCCCATTAAAACCAATTTAAATTCATCAAATAAATTAAATTTAACATTTTTCCTTAACAAACCCCCACAATAAATTATTAAAAACCATAAATTTCCTTAAAATTTATTCAAAAAACCATTAATTCATCAAAAAACCCCATAAAAACCAATTTAAATCCATCAAATAAATTAAATTTAACATTTTTCCTTAACAAAACCCCCTAATAAATTATTAAAAACCATTAATTTCCTTAAAATTTATTAAAAATACCATTAATTCATCAAAAAACCCCATAAAAACCATTTTAAATCCAACAAATAAATTAAATTTAACATTTTTCCTTAACAAACCCCCATAATAAATTATTTAAAACCATAAATTTCCTTAAAATTTATTCAAAAAACCATTATTTCATCAAAAAACCCCATAAAAACCAATTAAAATCCATCAAATAAATTAAATTTAACATTTTTTCTATACTAACCCCCATAATAAATTATTAAAAACCATAAATTTCCTAAAAATTTATTCAAAAAACCATTTATTCATCAAAAAAACCCCATAATAACCGATTTAAATCCATCAAATAAATTAAATTTAACATTTTTCTATACTAACCCCCATAATAAATTATTAAAAACCAGAAATTTCCTTAAAATTTATAAAAAAAACATTATTTCATCAAAAAACCCCATAAAAACTAATTTAAATCCATCAAATAAATTAAATTTAACATTTTTCCATACTAACCCCCATTATAAATTATTAAAAACAAGAAGTTTCCTTAAAAATTTAATAAAAAAAACCATTAATTCTTAAAAAAACCCCATAAAAACCAATTTAAATCCATCAAATAAATTAAATTTAACATTTTTCCTTAACAAACCCCCATAATAAATTATTAAAAACCATAAATTTCCTTAAAATTTATTCAAAAAACCATTAATTCATCAAAAAAACCCATAATAACCGAATTAAATCCATCAAATAAATTAAATTTAACATTTTTCTATACTAACCCCCATAATAAATTATTAAAAACTAGAAGTTTCCTTAAAATTTAATAAAAATCCTTAAAAATAACAATAATTCCTTAACAATCCCCCATAATAACCGATTTAAATCCATCAAATAAATTAAATTTAACATTTTTCTATACTAACCCCCATAATAAATTATTAAAAACCAGAAATTTCCTTAAAATTTATAAAAAAAACATTAATTCATAAAAAAACCCCATAAAAACCAATTAAATCCATCAAATAAATTAAATTTAACATTTTTTCCATACTATCCCCCATTATAAATTATTAAAAACTAGAAGTTTCCTTAAAATTTAATAAAAATCCTTAAAAATAACAATAATTCCGTAACAATCCCCCATTAAAACCAATTTAAATTCATCAAATAAATTAAATTTAACATTTTTCCTTAACAAACCCCCACAATAAATTATTAAAAACCATAAATTTCCTTAAAATTTATTCAAAAAACCATTAATTCATCAAAAAACCCCATAAAAACCAATTTAAATCCATCAAATAAATTAAATTTAACATTTTTCCTTAACAAAACCCCCTAATAAATTATTAAAAACCATTAATTTCCTTAAAATTTATTAAAAAATACCATTAATTCATCAAAAAACCCCATAAAAACCATTTTAAATCCAACAAATAAATTAAATTTAACATTTTTCCTTAACAAACCCCCATAATAAATTATTTAAAACCATAAATTTCCTTAAAATTTATTCAAAAAACCATTTTTTTCATCAAAAAACCCCATAAAAACCAATTAAAATCCATCAAATAAATTAAATTTAACATTTTTCTATACTAACCCCCATAATAAATTATTAAAAACCATAAATTTCCTAAAAATTTATTCAAAAAACCATTAATTCATCAAAAAACCCCATAATAACCGATTTAAATCCATCAAATAAATTAAATTTAACATTTTTCTATACTAACCCCCATAATAAATTATTAAAAAACCAGAAATTTCCTTAAAATTTATTAAAAAAACCATTATTTCATCAAAAAACCCCATAAAAACTATTTAAATCCATCAAATAAATTAAATTTAACATTTTTCCATACTAACCCCCATTATAAATTATTAAAAACTAGAAGCTTCCTTAAAAATTTATTAAAAATACCATTAATTCATCAAAAAAAACCCATAATAACCGATTTAAATCCATCAAATAAATTAAATTTAACATTTTTGCATACTAACCCCCATAATAAATTATTAAAAACTAGAAGTTTCCTTTAAAATTTAATAAAAATCCTTAAAAATAACAATAATTCCTTAACAATCCCCCATAATAACCGATTTAAATCCATCAAATAAATTAAATTTAACATTTTTCTATACTAACCCCCATAATAAATTATTAAAAACCAGAAATTTCCTTAAAATTTATTAAAAAAACCATTAATTCATCAAAAAACCCCATAAAAACCAATTTAAATCCATCAAATAAATTAAATTTAAACATTTTTCCTTAACAAACCCCCACAATAAATTATTAAAAACCATAAATTTCTTAAAATTTATTAAAAAAACCTTTATTTCATCAAAAAACCCCATAAAAACCAATTTAAATCCATCAAATAAATTAAATTTAACATTTTTCCATAGTAACCCCAATTATAAATTATTAAAAACTAGAAGTTTCCTTAAAATTTATAAAAAAAAACCATTAATTCTTAAAAAAACCCCATAAAAACCAATTTAAATCCATCAAATAAATTAAATTTAACATTTTTCCTTAACAAAACCCCATAATAAATTATTAAAAACCATTAATTTCCTTAAAATTTATTAAAAATACCATTAATTCATCAAAACACCCCATAGAAACCAATTTAAATCCAACAAATAAATTAAATTTAACATTTTTTCTATACTAACCCCCATAATTAATTATTAAAAACCATAAATTTCCTTAAAATTTATTCAAAAAACCATTAATTCATCAAAAAAACCCATAATAACCGATTTAAATCCATCAAATAAATTAAATTTAACATTTTTGCATACTAACCTCCATTATAAATTATTAAAAACTAGAAGTTTCCTTAAAATTTAATAAAAATCCTTAAAAATAACAATAATTCCTTAACAATCCCCCATAATAACCGATTTAAATCCAACTAATAAATTAAATTTAACATTTTTCTATAGTAACCCCCATTATAAATTATAAATTTATAAAAAAAACCATTTTTTCATCAAAAAACCCCATAAAAACCAATTTAAATCCATCAAATAAATTAAATTTAACATTTTTCTATACTAACCCCCATAATAAACTATTAAAAACCAGAAATTTCCTTAAAATTTATTAAAAAAACCATTTTTTCATCAAAAAACCCCATAAAAACCAATTTAAATCCATCAAATAAATTAAATTTAACATTTTTCTATACTAACCCCCATAATAAATTATTAAAAACCATAAATTTCCTTAAAATTTATTCAAAAAACCATTAATTCATCAAAAAACCCCATAATAACCGAATTAAATCCATCAAATAAATTAAATTTAACATTTTTCTATACTAACCCCCATAATAAATTATTAAAAACTAGAAGTTTCCTTAAAATTTAATAATAATCCTTAAAAATAACAATAATTCCTTAACAATCCCCCATAATAACCGATTTAAATCCATCAAATAAATTAAATTTAACATTTTTCTATACTAACCCCCATAATAAATTATTAAAAACCAGAAATTTCCTTAAAATTTATAAAAAAAAACATTAATTCATAAAAAAACCCCATAAAAACCAATTTAAATCCATCAAATAAATTAAATTTAACATTTTTCCATACTAACCCCCATTATAAATTATTAAAAACTAGAAGTTTCCTTAACATTTATAAAAAAAACCATTAATTCTTAAAAAACCCCATAAAAACCAATTTAAATCCATCAAATAAATTAAATTTAACATTTTTCCTTAACAAAACCCCATAATAAATTATTAAAAACCATAAATTTCCTTAAAATTTATAAAAAAACCCATTTTTTCATAAAAAAACCCCATAAAAACCAATTTAAATCCATCAAATAAATTAAATTTAACATTTTTCCATACTATCCCCCATTATAAATTATTAAAAACTAGAAGTTTCCTTAAAATTTAATAAAAATCCTTAAAAATAACAATAATTCCTTAACAATCCCCCATTAAAACCAATTTAAATTCATCAAATAAATTAAATTTAACATTTTTCCTTAACAAACCCCCACAATAAATTATTAAAAACCATAAATTTCCTTAAAATTTATTCAAAAAACCATTAATTCATCAAAAAACCCCATAAAAACCAATTTAAATCCATCAAATAAATTAAATTTAACATTTTTCCTTAACAAAACCCCCTAATAAATTATTAAAAACCATTAATTTCCTTAAAATTTATTAAAAATACCATTAATTCATCAAAAAACCCCATAAAAACCATTTTAAATCCAACAAATAAATTAAATTTAACATTTTTCCTTAACAAACCCCCATAATAAATTATTTAAAACCATAAATTTCCTTAAAATTTATTCAAAAAACCATTATTTCATCAAAAAACCCCATAAAAACCAATTAAAATCCATCAAATAAATTAAATTTAACATTTTTCTATACTAACCCCCATAATAAATTATTAAAAACCATAAATTTCCTTAAAAATTTAATAAAAAAAACCATTAATTCATCAAAAAACCCAATAATAACCGATTTAAATCCATCAAATAAATTAAATTTAACATTTTTTCTATACTAACCCCCATAATAAATTATTAAAAACTAGAAGTTTCCTTAAAATTTAATAAAAATCCTTAAAAATAACAATAATTCCTTAACAATCCCCCATCATAACCGATTTAAATCCATCAAATAAATTAAATTTAACATTTTTCTATACTAACCCCCATAATAAATTATTAAAAACCAGAAATTTCCTTAAAATTTATAAAAAAAACATTAATTCATAAAAAAAACCCCATAAAAACCAATTTAAATCCATCAAATAAATTAAATTTAACATTTTTCCATACTAACCCCCATTATAAATTATTAAAAACTAGAAGTTTCCTTTAAATTTAATAAAAATCCTTAAAAATAACAATAATTCCTTAACAATCCCCCATAATAACCGATTTAAATCCATCAAATAAATTAAATTTAACATTTTTCTATACTAACCCCCATAATAAATTATTAAAAACCAGAAATTTCCTTAAAATTTATTAAAAACCCATTTTTTCATAAAAAAACCCCATAAAAACCAATTTAAATCCATCAAATAAATTAAATTTAACATTTTTCCATACTATCCCCCATTATAAATTATTAAAAACTAGAAGTTTCCTTAAAATTTAATAAAAATCCTTAAAAATAACAATAATTCCTTAACAATCCCCCATTAAAACCAATTTAAATTCATCAAATAAATTAAATTTAACATTTTTCCTTAACAAACCCCCACAATAAATTATTAAAAACCATAAATTTCCTTAAAATTTATTCAAAAAACCATTAATTCATCAAAAAACCCCATAAAAACCAATTTAAATCCATCAAATAAATTAAATTTAACATTTTTCCTTAACAAAACCCCCTAATAAATTATTAAAAACCATTAATTTCCTTAAAATTTATTAAAAATACCATTAATTCATCAAAAAACCCCATAAAAACCATTTTAAATCCAACAAATAAATTAAATTTAACATTTTTCCTTAACAAACCCCCATAATAAATTATTTAAAACCATAAATTTCCTTAAAATTTATTCAAAAAACCATTATTTCATCAAAAAACCCCATAAAAACCAATTAAAATCCATCAAATAAATTAAATTTAACATTTTTCTATACTAACCCCCATAATAAATTATTAAAAACCATAAATTTCCTAAAAATTTATTCAAAAAACCATTTATTCATCAAAAAACCCCATAATAACCGATTTAAATCCATCAAATAAATTAAATTTAACATTTTTCTATACTAACCCCCATAATAAATTATTAAAAACCAGAAATTTCCTTAAAATTTATAAAAAAAACATTATTTCATCAAAAAACCCCATAAAAACTAATTTAAATCCATCAAATAAATTAAATTTAACATTTTTCCATACTAACCCCCATTATAAATTATTAAAAACAAGAAGTTTCCTTAAAAATTTAATAAAAAAAACCATTAATTCTTAAAAAAACCCCATAAAAACCAATTTAAATCCATCAAATAAATTAAATTTAACATTTTTCCTTAACAAACCCCCATAATAAATTATTAAAAACTAGAAGTTTCCTTAAAATTTAATAAAAATCCTTAAAAATAACAATAATTCCTTAACAATCCCCCATAATAACCGATTTAAATCCATCAAATAAATTAAATTTAACATTTTTCTATACTAACCCCCATAATAAATTATTAAAAACCAGAAATTTCCTTAAAATTTATTAAAAAAACCATTTTTTCATCAAAAAACCCCATAAAAACCAATTTAAATCCATCAAATAAATTAAATTTAACATTTTTTCCATACTAACCCCCATTATAAATTATTAAAAACTAGAAGTTTCCTTAAAATTTAATAAAAATCCTTAAAAATAACAATAATTCCTTAACAATCCCCCATAATAACCGATTTAAATCCATCAAATAAATTAAATTTAACATTTTTCTATACTAACCCCCATAATAAATTATTAATAACCAGAAATTTCCTTAAAATTTATAAAAAAAACCATTATTTCATCAAAAAACCCCATAAAAACCAATTTAAATCCATCAAATAAATTAAATTTAACATTTTTCCTTAACAAAACCCATAATAAATTATTAAAAACCATAAATTTCCTTAAAATTTATTCAAAAAACCATTAATTCATCAAAAAACCCCATAAAAACCAATTTAAATCCATCAAATAAATTAAATTTAACATTTTTCCTTAACAAACCCCCACAATAAATTATTAAAAACCATAAATTTCCTTAAAATTTATTAAAAAAACCTTTATTTCATCAAAAAACCCCATAAAAACCAATTTAAAGCCATCAAATAAATTAAATTTAACATTTTTCCATAGTAACCCCAATTATAAATTATTAAAAACTAGAAGTTTCCTTAAAATTTATAAAAAAAACCATTAATTCTTAAAAAACCCCATAAAAACCAATTTAAATCCATCAAATAAATTAAATTTAACATTTTTCCTTAACAAAACCCCATAATAAATTATTAAAAACCATTAATTTCCTTAAAATTTATTAAAAATACCATTAATTCATCAAAAAACCCCATAGAAACCAATTTAAATCCAACAAATAAATTAAATTTAACATTTTTCTATACTAACCCCCATAATAAATTATTAAAAACCATAAATTTCCTTAAAATTTATTCAAAAAAACCCCATAATAACCGATTTAAATCCATCAAATAAATTAAATTTAACATTTTTCCATACTAACCCCCATTATAAATTATTAAAAACTAGAAGTTTCCTTAAAATTTAATAAAAATCCTTAAAAACAACAATAATTCCTTAACAATCCCCCATAATAACCGATTAAAAATCCATCAAATAAATTAAATTTAACATTTTTCCTTAACAAACCCCCATAATAAATTATTAAAAACCAGAAATTTCCTTAAAATGTATTAAAAAAACCATTAATTCATCAAAAAACCCCATAATAACCGATTTAAATCCATCAAATAAATTAAATTTAACATTTTTCTATACTAACCCCCATAATAAATTATTAAAAACCAGAAATTTCCTTAAAATTTATTAAAAAAACCATTTTTTCATAAAAAAAACCCCATAAAAACCAATTTAAATCCATCAAATAAATTAAATTTAACATTTTTCTATACTAACCCCCATAATAAATTATTAAAAACCATAAATTTCCTTAAAATTTATTCAAAAAACCATTAATTCATCAAAAAAACCCCATAAAAACCAATTTAAATCCATCAAATAAATTAAATTTAACATTTTTCCTTAACAAACCCCCACAATAAATTATTAAAAACCATAAATTTCCTTAAAATTTATTAAAAAAACCTTTATTTCATCAAAAAACCCCATAAAAACCAATTTAAATCCATCAAATAAATTAAATTTAACATTTTTCCATAGTAACCCCAATTATAAATTATTAAAAACTAGAAGTTTCCTTAACATTTATAAAAAAAACCATTAATTCTTAAAAAACCCCATAAAAACCAATTTAAATCCATCAAATAAATTAAATTTAACATTTTTCTATACTAACCCCCATAATAAATTATTAAAAACCAGAAATTTCCTTAAAATTTATAAAAAAAACCATTATTTCATCAAAAAACCCCATAAAAACCAATTTAAATCCATCAAATAAATTAAATTTAACATTTTTCTATACTAACCCCCATAATAAATTATTAAAAAACCAGAAATTTCCTTAAAATTTATTAAAAAAACCATTTTTTCATAAAAAAACCCTATAAAAACCAATTTAAATCCATCAAATAAATTAAATTTAACATTTTTCTATACTAACCCCCATAATAAATTATTAAAAACCATAAATTTCCTTAAAATTTATTCAAAAAACCATTAATTCATCAAAAAACCCCATAAAAACCGATTAAAATCCATCAAATAAATTAAATTTAACATTTTTCCTTAACAAACCCCCATAATAAATTATTAAAAACCAGAAATTTCCTTAAAATGTATTAAAAAAACCATTAATTCATCAAAAAACCCCATAATAACCGATTTAAATCCATCAAATAAATTAAATTTAACATTTTTCTATACTAACCCCCATAATAAATTATTAAAAACCAGAAATTTCCTTAAAATTTATTAAAAAAACCATTTTTTTCATAAAAAAACCCCATAAAAACCAATTTAAATCCATCAAATAAATTAAATTTAACATTTTTCTATACTAACCCCCATAATAAATTATTAAAAACCATAAATTTCCTTAAAATTTATTCAAAAAACCATTAATTCATCAAAAAACCCCATAAAAACCAATTTAAATCCATCAAATAAATTAAATTTAACATTTTTCCTTAACAAACCCCCACAATAAATTATTAAAAACCATAAATTTCCTTAAAATTTATTAAAAAAACCTTTATTTCATCAAAAAACCCCATAAAAACCAATTTAAATCCATCAAATAAATTAAATTTAACATTTTTCCATAGTAACCCCAATTATAAATTATTAAAAACTAGAAGTTTCCTTAACATTTATAAAAAAAACCATTAATTCTTAAAAAACCCCATAAAAACCAATTTAAATCCATCAAATAAATTAAATTTAACATTTTTCTATACTAACCCCCATAATAAATTATTAAAAACCAGAAATTTCCTTAAAATTTATAAAAAAAAACCATTATTTCATCAAAAAACCCCATAAAAACCAATTTAAATCCATTAAATAAATTAAATTTAACATTTTTCCTTAACAAAACCCCATAATAAATTATTAAAAACCATAAATTTCCTTAAAATTTATAAAAAAACCCATTTTTTCATAAAAAAACCCCATAAAAACCAATTTAAATCCATCAAATAAATTAAATTTAACATTTTTCCATACTATCCCCCATTATAAATTATTAAAAACTAGAAGTTTCCTTAAAATTTAATAAAAATCCTTAAAAATAACAATAATTCCTTAACAATCCCCATTAAAACCAATTTAAATTCATCAAATAAATTAAATTTAACATTTTTCCTTAACAAACCCCCACAATAAATTATTAAAAACCATAAATTTCCTTAAAATTTATTCAAAAAACCATTAATTCATCAAAAAACCCCATAAAAACCAATTTAAATCCATCAAATAAATTAAATTTAACATTTTTCCTTAACAAAACCCCCTAATAAATTATTAAAAACCAGAAATTTCCTTAAAATTTATAAAAAAAACATTAATTCATAAAAAAAACCCCATAAAAACCAATTTAAATCCATCAAATAAATTAAATTTAACATTTTTCCATACTAACCCCCATTATAAATTATTAAAAACTAGAAGTTTCCTTTAAATTTAATAAAAATCCTTAAAAATAACAATAATTCCTTAACAATCCCCCATAATAACCGATTTAAATCCATCAAATAAATTAAATTTAACATTTTTCTATACTAACCCCCATAATAAATTATTAAAAACCAGAAATTTCCTTAAAATTTATTAAAAACCCATTTTTTCATAAAAAAACCCCATAAAAACCAATTTAAATCCATCAAATAAATTAAATTTAACATTTTTCCATACTATCCCCCATTATAAATTATTAAAAACTAGAAGTTTCCTTAAAATTTAATAAAAATCCTTAAAAATAACAATAATTCCTTAACAATCCCCCATTAAAACCAATTTAAATTCATCAAATAAATTAAATTTAACATTTTTCCTTAACAAACCCCCACAATAAATTATTAAAAACCATAAATTTCCTTAAAATTTATTCAAAAAACCATTAATTCATCAAAAAACCCCATAAAAACCAATTTAAATCCATCAAATAAATTAAATTTAACATTTTTCCTTAACAAAACCCCCTAATAAATTATTAAAAACCATTAATTTCCTTAAAATTTATTAAAAATACCATTAATTCATCAAAAAAACCCCATAAAAACCATTTTAAATCCAACAAATAAATTAAATTTAACATTTTTCCTTAACAAACCCCCATAATAAATTATTTAAAACCATAAATTTCCTTAAAATTTATTCAAAAAACCATTATTTCATCAAAAAACCCCATAAAAACCAATTAAAATCCATCAAATAAATTAAATTTAACATTTTTCTATACTAACCCCCATAATAAATTATTAAAAACCATAAATTTCCTAAAAATTTATTCAAAAAACCATTTATTCATCAAAAAACCCCATAATAACCGATTTAAATCCATCAAATAAATTAAATTTAACATTTTTCTATACTAACCCCCATAATAAATTATTAAAAACCAGAAATTTCCTTAAAATTTATAAAAAAAAACATTATTTCATCAAAAAACCCCATAAAAACTAATTTAAATCCATCAAATAAATTAAATTTAACATTTTTCCATACTAACCCCCATTATAAATTATTAAAAACAAGAAGTTTCATAAAAATTTAATAAAAAAAACCATTAATTCTTAAAAAAACCCCATAAAAACCAATTTAAATCCATCAAATAAATTAAATTTAACATTTTTCCTTAACAAACCCCCATAATAAATTATTAAAAACTAGAAGTTTCCTTAAAATTTAATAAAAATCCTTAAAAATAACAATAATTCCTTAACAATCCCCCATAATAACCGATTTAAATCCATCAAATAAATTAAATTTAACATTTTTCTATACTAACCCCCATAATAAATTATTAAAAACCAGAAATTTCCTTAAAATTTATTAAAAAAACCATTTTTTCATCAAAAAACCCCATAAAAACCAATTTAAATCCATCAAATAAATTAAATTTAACATTTTTCCATACTAACCCCCATTATAAATTATTAAAAACTAGAAGTTTCCTTAAAATTTAATAAAAATCCTTAAAAATAACAATAATTCCTTAACAATCCCCCATAATAACCGATTTAAATCCATCAAATAAATTAAATTTAACATTTTTCTATACTAACCCCCATAATAAATTATTAATAACCAGAAATTTCCTTAAAATTTATAAAAAAAACCATTATTTCATCAAAAAACCCCATAAAAACCAATTTAAATCCATCAAATAAATTAAATTTAACATTTTTCCTTAACAAAACCCCATAATAAATTATTAAAAACCATAAATTTCCTTAAAATTTATTCAAAAAACCATTAATTCATCAAAAAACCCCATAAAAACCAATTTAAATCCATCAAATAAATTAAATTTAACATTTTTCCTTAACAAACCCCCACAATAAATTATTAAAAACCATAAATTTCCTTAAAATTTATTAAAAAAACCTTTATTTCATCAAAAAACCCCATAAAAACCAATTTAAAGCCATCAAATAAATTAAATTTAACATTTTTCCATAGTAACCCCAATTATAAATTATTAAAAACTAGAAGTTTCCTTAAAATTTATAAAAAAAACCATTAATTCTTAAAAAACCCCATAAAAACCAATTTAAATCCATCAAATAAATTAAATTTAACATTTTTCCTTAACAAAACCCCATAATAAATTATTAAAAACCATTAATTTCCTTAAAATTTATTAAAAATACCATTAATTCATCAAAAAACCCCATAGAAACCAATTTAAATCCAACAAATAAATTAAATTTAACATTTTTCTATACTAACCCCCATAATAAATTATTAAAAACCATAAATTTCCTTAAAATTTATTCAAAAAACCCCATAATAACCGATTTAAATCCATCAAATAAATTAAATTTAACATTTTTCCATACTAACCCCCATTATAAATTATTAAAAACTAGAAGTTTCCTTAAAATTTAATAAAAATCCTTAAAAACAACAATAATTCCTTAAA
>NW_026869996.1:4469351-4527100 GCF_020882245.1 Rhopalosiphum padi | reverse complement strand
TAGGGGTAAAAATATTTCAATTTCCGCTCAGATTTAAAAATTGACCATCTTCCCACTATAGTTAAATAAATGAAATTTTCACTTAAAATCTGCATGGTTTTATTAAATATACTTAAATACAATTTTTATATGTTAGATTTAAGTTAATAACCCCATAGGTACACCAGAAAACGTAATTTAACGTTCTAGGGGTAAAATATATCAATTTCCGCTCAGATTTAATAATTGACCCTTTTCCCACTACAATTAAATAAAAAAAATTTTCACTTTAAAACTAAAGAGTTTTTTTAAAATATATTAAATTACAATTTTTATATGTTAGATTTAAGTTAATAACCCATAGGTGCACCAGAAAACGTAATTTAACGTTCTAGGGGTAAAATATTTCAATTTCCGCTCAGATTTAAAAATTCACCATCTTCCCACTATAGTTAAATAAATGAAATTTTCACTTAAAATCTGCATGGTTTTATTAAATATACTTAAATACAATTTTTATATGTTAGATTTAAGTTAATAACCCCATAGGTACACCAGAAAACGTAATTTAACGTTCTAGGGGTAAAATATATCAATTTCCGCTCAGATTTAATAATTGACCCTTTTCCCACTACAATTAAATATAAAAAATTTTCACTTTAAAACTAAAGAGTTTTTTTAAATATATTAAATTACAATTTTTATATGTTAGATTTAAGTTAATAACCCCATAGGTGCACCAGAAAACGTAATTTAACGTTCTAGGGGTAAAATATTTCAATTTCCGCTCAGATTTAAAAATTCACCATCTTCCCACTTTAGTTAAATAAATGAAATTTTCACTTAAAATCTGCATGGTTTTATTAAATATACTTAAATACAATTTTTATATGTTAGATTTAAGTTAATAACTCCATAGGTACACCAGAAAACGTAATTTAACGTTCTAGGGGTAAAATATTTCAATTTCCGCTCAGATTTAAAATTGACCATCTTCCCACTATAGTTAAATAAATGAAATTTTCACTTAAAATCTTCATGGTTTTATTTAATATACTTAATTACAATTTTTATATGTTAGATTTAAGTTAATAACCCCATAGGTACACCAGAAAACGTAATTTTACGTTCTAGGGGTAAAATATTTCAATTTCCGCTCAGATTTAATAATTGACCCTTTTCCCACTACAATTAAAAAAAAAAATTTTCACTTTAAAACTAAAGAGTTTTTTTAATTATATTAAATTACAATTTTTAAATATTAGATTTAAGTTAATAACTCCATAGGTGCACCAGAAAACGTAATTTAACGTTCTAGGGGTAAACTATATCAATTTCCGCTCAGATTTAATAATTGACCCTTTTCCCACTACAATTAAAAAAAAAAATTTTCACTTTAAAACTAAAGAGTTTTTTTAATTATATTAAATTACATTTTTTAAATATTAGATTTAAGTTAATAACTCCATAGGTGCACCAGAAAACGTAATTTAACGTTCTAGGGGTAAAATATTTCAATTTCCGCTCAGATTTAAAAATTCACCATCTTCCCACTTTAGTTAAATAAATGAAATTTTCACTTAAAATCTGCATGGTTTTATTAAATATACTTAAATACAATTTTTATATGTTAGATTTATGTTAATAACCCCATAGGTGCACCAGAAAACGTAATTTAACGTTCTAGGGTTAAAATATTTCAATTTCCGCTCAGATTTAAAAATTCACCATCTTCCCACTTTAGTTAAATAAATGAAATTTTCACTTAAAATCTGCATGGTTTTATTAAATATACTTAATTACAATTTTTATATGTTAGATTTAAGTTAATAACCCCATAGGTACACCAGAAAACGTAATTTTACGTTCTAGGGGTAAAATATTTCAATTTCCGCTCAGATTTAATAATTGACCCTTTTCCCACTACAATTAAAAAAAAAAATTTTCACTTTAAAACTAAAGAGTTTTTTTAATTATATTAAATTACAATTTTTAAATATTAGATTTAAGTAAATAACCCCATAGGTGCACCAGAAAACGTAATTTAACGTTCTAGGGGTAAGATATTTCAATTTCCGCTCAGATTTAAAAATTCACCATCTTCCCACTTTAGTTAAATAAATGAAATTTTCACTTAAAATCTGCATGGTTTTATTAAATATACTTAAATACAATTTTTATATGTTAGATTTAAGTTAATAACCCCATAGGTGCACCAGAAAACGTAATTTAACGTTCTAGGGGTAAAATATTTCAATTTCCGCTCAGATTTAAAAATTGACCATCTTCCCACTATAGTTAAATAAATGAAATTTTCACTTAAAATCTGCATGGTTTTATTTAATATACTTAAATACAATTTTTATATGTTAGATTTAAGTTAATAACCCCATAGGTACACCAGATAACGTAATTTAACGTTCTAGGGGTAAAATATTTCAATTTCCGCTCAGATTTAAAAATTCACCATCTTCCCACTTTAGTTAAATAAATGAAATTTTCACTTAAAATCTGCATGGTTTTATTAAATATACTTAAATACAATTTTTATATGTTAGATTTAAGTTATTAACCCCATAGGTACACCAGATAACGTAATTTAACGTTCTAGGGGTAAAATATATCAATTTCCGCTCAGATTTAATAATTGACCCTTTTCCCACTACAATTAAATAAAAAAAATTTTCACTTTAAAACTAAAGAGTTTTTTTAAATATATTAAATTACAATTTTTAAATATTAGATTTAAGTTAATAACCCCATAGGTGCACCAGAAAACGTAATTTAACGTTCTAGGGGTAAAATATTTCAATTTCCGCTCAGATTTAAAAATTCACCATCTTCCCACTTTAGTTAAATAAATGAAATTTTCACTTAAAATCTGCATGGTTTTATTTAATATACTTAATTACAATTTTTATATGTTAGATTTAAGTTAATAACCCCATAGGTACACCAGAAAACGTAATTTTACGTTCTAGGGGTAAAATATATCAATTTCCGCTCAGATTTAATAATTGACCCTTTTCCCACTACAATTAAATAAAAAAAATTTTCACTTTAAAACTAAAGAGTTTTTTTAAATATATTAAATTACAATTTTTAAATATTAGATTTAAGTTAATAACCCCATAGGTGCACCAGAAAACGTAATTTAACGTTCTAGGGGTAAAATATTTCAATTTCCGCTCAGATTTAAAAATTGACCATCTTCCCACTATAGTTAAATAAATGAAATTTTCACTTAAAATCTGCATGGTTTTATTTAATATACTTAATTACAATTTTTATATGTTAGATTTAAGTTAATAACCCCAAAGGTACACCAGAAAACGTAATTTAACGTTCTAGGGGTAAAATATATCAATTTCCGCTCAGATTTAATAATTGACACTTTTCCCACTACAATTAAAAAAAAAAATTTTCACTTTAAAACTAAAGAGTTTTTTTAATTATATTAAATTACAATTTTTAAATATTAGATTTAAGTTAATAACACCATAGGTGCACCAGAAAACGTAATTTAACGTTCTAGGGGTAAGATATTTCAATTTCCGCTCAGATTTAAAAATTCACCATCTTCCCACTTTAGTTAAATAAATGAAATTTTCACTTAAAATCTGCATGGTTTTATTAAATATACTTAAATACAATTTTTATATGTTAGATTTAAGTTAATAACCCCATAGGTGCACCAGAAAACGTAATTTAACGTTCTAGGGGTAAAATATTTCAATTTCCGCTCAGATTTAAAAATTGACCATCTTCCCACTATAGTTAAATAAATGAAATTTTCACTTAAAATCTGCATGGTTTTATTAAATATACTTAAATACAATTTTTATATGTTAGATTTAAGTTAATAACCCCATAGGTGCACCAGAAAACGTAATTTAACGTTCTAGGGGTAAAATATTTCAATTTCCGCTCAGATTTAAAAATTGACCATCTTCCCACTATAGTTAAATAAATGAAATTTTCACTTAAAATCTGCATGGTTTTATTAAATATACTTAAATACAATTTTTATATGTTAGATTTAAGTTAATAACCCCATAGGTACACCAGATAACGTAATTTAACGTTCTAGGGGTAAAATATTTCAATTTCCGCTCAGATTTAAAAATTCACCATCTTCCCACTTTAGTTAAATAAATGAAATTTTCACTTAAAATCTGCATGGTTTTATTAAATATACTTAAATACAATTTTTATATGTTAGATTTAAGTTATTAACCCCATAGGTACACCAGATAACGTAATTTAACGTTCTAGGGGTAAAATATATCAATTTCCGCTCAGATTTAATAATTGACCCTTTTCCCACTACAATTAAATAAAAAAAAATTTTCACTTTAAAACTAAAGAGTTTTTTTAAATATATTAAATTACAATTTTTAAATATTAGATTTAAGTTAATAACCCCATAGGTGCACCAGAAAACGTAATTTAACGTTCTAGGGGTAAAATATTTCAATTTCCGCTCAGATTTAAAATTCACCATCTTCCCACTTTAGTTAAATAAATGAAATTTTCACTTAAAATCTGCATGGTTTTATTTAATATACTTAATTACAATTTTTATATGTTAGATTTAAGTTAATAACCCCATAGGTACACCAGAAAACGTAATTTTACGTTCTAGGGGTAAAATATATCAATTTCCGCTCAGATTTAATAATTGACCCTTTTCCCACTACAATTAAATAAAAAAAATTTTCACTTTAAAACTAAAGAGTTTTTTTAAATATATTAAATTACAATTTTTAAATATTAGATTTAAGTTAATAACCCCATAGGTGCACCAGAAAACGTAATTTAACGTTCTAGGGGTAAAATATTTCAATTTCCGCTCAGATTTAAAAATTGACCATCTTCCCACTATAGTTAAATAAATGAAATTTTCACTTAAAATCTGCATGGTTTTATTTAATATACTTAATTACAATTTTTATATGTTAGATTTAAGTTAATAACCCCAAAGGTACACCAGAAAACGTAATTTAACGTTCTAGGGGTAAAATATATCAATTTCCGCTCAGATTTAATAATTGACACTTTTCCCACTACAATTAAAAAAAAAAATTTTCACTTTAAAACTAAAGAGTTTTTTTAATTATATTAAATTACAATTTTTAAATATTAGATTTAAGTTAATAACACCATAGGTGCACCAGTGTAATTTAACGTTCTAGGGGTAAGATATTTCAATTTCCGCTCAGATTTAAAAATTCACCATCTTCCCACTTTAGTTAAATAAATGAAATTTTCACTTAAAATCTGCATGGTTTTATTAAATATACTTAAATACAATTTTTATATGTTAGATTTAAGTTAATAACCCCATAGGTACACCAGATAACGTAATTTAACGTTCTAGGGGTAAAATATTTCAATTTCCGCTCAGATTTAAAAATTCACCATCTTCCCACTTTAGTTAAATAAATGAAATTTTCACTTAAAATCTGCATGGTTTTATTAAATATACTTAAATACAATTTTTATATGTTAGATTTAAGTTAATAACCCCATAGGTACACCAGATAACGTAATTTAACGTTCTAGGGGTAAAATATATCAATTTCCGCTCAGATTTAATAATTGACCCTTTTCCCACTACAATTAAATAAAAAAAATTTTCACTTTAAAACTAAAGAGTTTTTTTAAATATATTAAATTACAATTTTTAAATATTAGATTTAAGTTAATAACCCCATAGGTGCACCAGAAAACGTAATTTAACGTTCTAGGGGTAAAATATTTCAATTTCCGCTCAGATTTAAAAATTCACCATCTTCCCACTTTAGTTAAATAAATGAAATTTTCACTTAAAATCTGCATGGTTTTATTTAATATACTTAATTACAATTTTTATATGTTAGATTTAAGTTAATAACCCCATAGGTACACCAGAAAACGTAATTTTACGTTCTAGGGGTAAAATATATCAATTTCCGCTCAGATTTAATAATTGACCCTTTTCCCACTACAATTAAATAAAAAAAATTTTCACTTTAAAAACTAAAGAGTTTTTTTAAATATATTAAATTACAATTTTTAAATATTAGATTTAAGTTAATAACCCCATAGGTGCACCAGAAAACGTAATTTAACGTTCTAGGGGTAAAATATTTCAATTTCCGCTCAGATTTAAAAATTGACCATCTTCCCACTATAGTTAAATAAATGAAATTTTCACTTAAAATCTGCATGGTTTTATTTAATATACTTAATTACAATTTTTATATGTTAGATTTAAGTTAATAACCCCAAAGGTACACCAGAAAACGTAATTTAACGTTCTAGGGGTAAAATATATCAATTTCCGCTCAGATTTAATAATTGACACTTTTCCCACTACAATTAAAAAAAAAAAATTTTCACTTTAAAACTAAAGAGTTTTTTTAATTATATTAAATTACAATTTTTAAATATTAGATTTAAGTTAATAACACCATAGGTGCACCAGAAAACGTAATTTAACGTTCTAGGGGTAAGATATTTCAATTTCCGCTCAGATTTAAAAATTCACCATCTTCCCACTTTAGTTAAATAAATGAAATTTTCACTTAAAATCTGCATGGTTTTATTAAATATACTTAAATACAATTTTTATATGTTAGATTTAAGTTAATAACCCCATAGGTGCACCAGAAAACGTAATTTAACGTTCTAGGGGTAAAATATTTCAATTTCCGCTCAGATTTAAAAATTGACCATCTTCCCACTATAGTTAAATAAATGAAATTTTCACTTAAAATCTGCATGGTTTTATTAAATATACTTAAATACAATTTTTATATGTTAGATTTAAGTTAATAACCCCATAGGTACACCAGATAACGTAATTTAACGTTCTAGGGGTAAAATATTTCAATTTCCGCTCAGATTTAAAAATTGACCATCTTCCCACTATAGTTAAATAAATGAAATTTTCACTTAAAAATCTGCATGGTTTTATTAAATATACTTAAATACAATTTTTATATGTTAGATTTAAGTTAATAACCCCATAGGTACACCAGAAAACGTAATTTAACGTTCTAGGGGTAAAATATATCAATTTCCGCTCAGATTTAATAATTGACCCTTTTCCCACTACAATTAAATAAAAAAAATTTTCACTTTAAAACTAAAGAGTTTTTTTAAATATATTAAATTACAATTTTTATATGTTAGATTTAAGTTAATAACCCCATAGGTGCACCAGAAAACGTAATTTAACGTTCTAGGGGTAAAATATTTCAATTTCCGCTCAGATTTAAAAATTCACCATCTTCCCACTTTAGTTAAATAAATGAAATTTTCACTTAAAATCTGCATGGTTTTATTAAATATACTTAATTACAATTTTTATATGTTAGATTTAAGTTAATAACTCCATAGGTACACCAGAAAACGTAATTTAACGTTCTAGGGGTAAAATATTTCAATTTCCGCTCAGATTTAAAAATTGACCATCTTCCCACTATAGTTAAATAAATGAAATTTTCACTTAAAATCTTCATGGTTTTATTTAATATACTTAATTACAATTTTTATATGTTAGATTTAAGTTAATAACCCCATAGGTACACCAGAAAACGTAATTTTACGTTCTAGGGGTAAAATATTTCAATTTCCGCTCAGATTTAATAATTGACCCTTTTCCCACTACAATTAAAAAAAAAAATTTTCACTTTAAAACTAAAGAGTTTTTTTAATTATATTAAATTACAATTTTTAAATATTAGATTTAAGTTAATAACTCCATAGGTGCACCAGAAAACGTAATTTAACGTTCTAGGGGTAAAATATTTCAATTTCCGCTCAGATTTAAAAATTCACCATCTTCCCACTTTAGTTAATAAATGAAATTTTCACTTAAAATCTGCATGGTTTTATTAAATATACTTAAATACAATTTTTATATGTTAGATTTATGTTAATAACCCCATAGGTGCACCAGAAAACGTAATTTAACGTTCTAGGGGTAAAATATTTCAATTTCCGCTCAGATTTAAAAATTGACCATCTTCCCACTATAGTTAAATAAATGAAATTTTCACTTAAAATCTGCATGGTTTTATTAAATATACTTAAATACAATTTTTATATGTTAGATTTAAGTTAATAACCCCATAGGTACACCAGATAACGTAATTTAACGTTCTAGGGGTAAAATATTTCAATTTCCGCTCAGATTTAAAAATTGACCATCTTCCCACTATAGTTAAATAAATGAAATTTTCACTTAAAATCTGCATGGTTTTATTAAATATACTTAAATACAATTTTTATATGTTAGATTTAAGTTAATAACCCCATAGGTACACCAGAAAACGTAATTTAACGTTCTAGGGGTAAAATATATCAATTTCCGCTCAGATTTAATAATTGACCCTTTTCCCACTACAATTAAATAAAAAAAATTTTCACTTTAAAACTAAAGAGTTTTTTTAAATATATTAAATTACAATTTTTATATGTTAGATTTAAGTTAATAACCCCATAGGTGCACCAGAAAACGTAATTTAACGTTCTAGGGGTAAAATATTTCAATTTCCGCTCAGATTTAAAAATTCACCATCTTCCCACTTTAGTTAAATAAATGAAATTTTCACTTAAAATCTGCATGGTTTTATTAAATATACTTAAATACAATTTTTATATGTTAGATTTAAGTTAATAACTCCATAGGTACACCAGAAAACGTAATTTAACGTTCTAGGGGTAAAATATTTCAATTTCCGCTCAGATTTAAAAATTGACCATCTTCCCACTATAGTTAAATAAATGAAATTTTCACTTAAAATCTTCATGGTTTTATTTAATATACTTAATTACAATTTTTATATGTTAGATTTAAGTTAATAACCCCATAGGTACACCAGAAAACGTAATTTTACGTTCTAGGGGTAAAATATTTCAATTTCCGCTCAGATTTAATAATTGACCCTTTTCCCACTACAATTAAAAAAAAAAATTTTCACTTTAAAACTAAAGAGTTTTTTTAATTATATTAAATTACAATTTTTAAATATTAGATTTAAGTTAATAACTCCATAGGTGCACCAGAAAACGTAATTTAACGTTCTAGGGGTAAAATATATCAATTTCCGCTCAGATTTAATAATTGACCCTTTTCCCACTACAATTAAAAAAAAAAAATTTTCACTTTAAAACTAAAGAGTTTTTTTAATTATATTAAATTACAATTTTTAAATATTAGATTTAAGTTAATAACTCCATAGGTGCACCAGAAAACGTAATTTAACGTTCTAGGGGTAAAATATTTCAATTTCCGCTCAGATTTAAAAATTCACCATCTTCCCACTTTAGTTAAATAAATGAAATTTTCACTTAAAATCTGCATGGTTTTATTAAATATACTTAAATACAATTTTTATATGTTAGATTTATGTTAATAACCCCATAGGTGCACCAGAAAACGTAATTTAACGTTCTAGGGGTAAAATATTTCAATTTCCGCTCAGATTTAAAAATTCACCATCTTCCCACTTTAGTTAAATAAATGAAATTTTCACTTAAAATCTGCATGGTTTTATTAAATATACTTAATTACAATTTTTATATGTTAGATTTAAGTTAATAACCCCATAGGTACACCAGAAAACGTAATTTTACGTTCTAGGGGTAAAATATTTCAATTTCCGCTCAGATTTAATAATTGACCCTTTTCCCACTACAATTAAAAAAAAAAATTTTCACTTTAAAACTAAAGAGTTTTTTTTAATTATATTAAATTACAATTTTTATATGTTAGATTTAAGTTAATAACCCCATAGGTACACCAGATAACGTAATTTAACGTTCTAGGGGTAAAATATTTCAATTTCCGCTCAGATTTAAAAATTGACCATCTTCCCACTATAGTTAAATAAATGAAATTTTCACTTAAAATCTGCATGGTTTTATTAAATATACTTAAATACAATTTTTATATGTTAGATTTAAGTTAATAACCCCATAGGTACACCAGAAAACGTAATTTTACGTTCTAGGGGTAAAATATATCAATTTCCGCTCAGATTTAATAATTGACACTTTTCCCACTACAATTAAATAAAAAAAATTTTCACTTTAAAACTAAAGAGTTTTTTTAAATATATTAAATTACAATTTTTAAATATTAGATTTAAGTTAATAACCCCATAGGTGCACCAGAAAACGTAATTTAACGTTCTAGGGGTAAAATATTTCAATTTCCGCTCAGATTTAAAAATTGACCATCTTCCCACTATAGTTAAATAAATGAAATTTTCACTTAAAATCTGCATGGTTTTATTTAATATACTTAATTACAATTTTTATATGTTAGATTTAAGTTAATAACCCCAAAGGTACACCAGAAAACGTAATTTAACGTTCTAGGGGTAAAATATATCAATTTCCGCTCAGATTTAATAATTGACACTTTTCCCACTACAATTAAAAAAAAAAATTTTCACTTTAAAACTAAAGAGTTTTTTTAATTATATTAAATTACAATTTTTAAATATAGATTTAAGTTAATAACACCATAGGTGCACCAGAAAACGTAATTTAAACGTTCTAGGGGTAAGATATTTCAATTTCCGCTCAGATTTAAAAATTCACCATCTTCCCCACTTTAGTTAAATAAATGAAATTTTCACTTAAAATCTGCATGGTTTTATTAAATATACTTAAATACAATTTTTATATGTTAGATTTAAGTTAATAACCCCATAGGTGCACCAGAAAACGTAATTTAACGTTCTAGGGGTAAAATATTTCAATTTCCGCTCAGATTTAAAAATTGACCATCTTCCCACTATAGTTAAATAAATGAAATTTTCACTTAAAATCTGCATGGTTTTATTAAATATACTTAAATACAATTTTTATATGTTAGATTTAAGTTAATAACCCCATAGGTACACCAGATAACGTAATTTAACGTTCTAGGGGTAAAATATTTCAATTTCCGCTCAGATTTAAAAATTGACCATCTTCCCACTATAGTTAAATAAATGAAATTTTCACTTAAAATCTGCATGGTTTTATTAAATATACTTAAATACAATTTTTATATGTTAGATTTAAGTTAATAACCCCATAGGTGCACCAGAAAACGTAATTTAACGTTCTAGGGGTAAAATATTTCAATTTCCGCCTCAGATTTAAAAATTCACCATCTTCCCACTTTAGTTAAATAAATGAAATTTTCACTTAAAATCTGCATGGTTTTATTAAATATACTTAAATACAATTTTTATATGTTAGATTTAAGTTAATAACTCCATAGGTACACCAGAAAACGTAATTTAACGTTCTAGGGGTAAAATATTTCAATTTCCGCTCAGATTCAAAAATTGACCATCTTCCCACTATAGTTAAATAAATGAAATTTTCACTTAAAATCTTCATGGTTTTATTTAATATACTTAATTACAATTTTTATATGTTAGATTTAAGTTAATAACCCCATAGGTACACCAGAAAACGTAATTTTACGTTCTAGGGGTAAAATATTTCAATTTCCGCTCAGATTTAATAATTGACCCTTTTCCCACTACAATTAAAAAAAAAAAATTTTCACTTTAAAACTAAAGAGTTTTTTTAATTATATTAAATTACAATTTTTAAATATTAGATTTAAGTTAATAACTCCATAGGTGCACCAGAAAACGTAATTTAACGTTCTAGGGGTAAAATATATCAATTTCCGCTCAGATTTAATAATTGACCCTTTTCCCACTACAATTAAAAAAAAAAATTTTCACTTTTAAACTAAAGAGTTTTTTTAATTATATTAAATTACAATTTTTAAATATTAGATTTAAGTTAATAACTCCATAGGTGCACCAGAAAACGTAATTTAACGTTCTAGGGGTAAAATATTTCAATTTCCGCTCAGATTTAAAAATTCACCATCTTCCCACTTTAGTTAAATAAATGAAATTTTCACTTAAAATCTGCATGGTTTTATTAAATATACTTAATTACAATTTTTATATGTTAGATTTAAGTTAATAACCCCATAGGTACACCAGAAAACGTAATTTTACGTTCTAGGGGTAAAATATTTCAATTTCCACTCAGATTTAATAATTGACCCTTTTCCCACTACAATTAAAAAAAAAAATTTTCACTTTAAAACTAAAGAGTTTTTTTAATTATATTAAATTACAATTTTTATATGTTAGATTTAAGTTAATAACCCCATAGGTACACCAGATAACGTAATTTAACGTTCTAGGGGTAAAATATTTCAATTTCCGCTCAGATTTAAAAATTGACCATCTTCCCACTATAGTTAAATAAATGAAATTTTCACTTAAAATCTGCATGGTTTTATTAAATATACTTAAATACAATTTTTATATGTTAGATTTAAGTTAATAACCCCATAGGTACACCAGAAAACGTAATTTAACGTTCTAGGGGTAAAATATATCAATTTCCGCTCAGATTTAATAATTGACCCTTTTCCCACTACAATTAAATAAAAAAAATTTTCACTTTAAAACTAAAGAGTTTTTTTAAATATATTAAATTACAATTTTTATATGTTAGATTTAAGTTAATAACCCCATAGGTGCACCAGAAAACGTAATTTAACGTTCTAGGGGTAAAATATTTCAATTTCCGCTCAGATTTAAAAATTCACCATCTTCCCACTTTAGTTAAATAAATGAAATTTTCACTTATAATCTGCATGGTTTTATTAAATATACTTAAATACAATTTTTATATGTTAGATTTAAGTTAATAACTCCATAGGTACACCAGAAAACGTAATTTTACGTTCTAGGGGTAAAATATTTCAATTTCCGCTCAGATTTAATAATTGACCCTTTTCCCACTACAATTAAATAAAAAAAATTTTCACTTTAAAACTAAAGAGTTTTTTTAAATATATTAAATTACAATTTTTATATGTTAGATTTAAGTTAATAACCCCATAGGTGCACCAGAAAACGTAATTTAACGTTCTAGGGGTAAAATATTTCAATTTCCGCTCAGATTTAAAAATTCACCATCTTCCCACTATAGTTAAATAAATGAAATTTTCACTTAAAATCTGCATGGTTTTATTAAATATACTTAAATACAATTTTTATATGTTAGATTTAAGTTAATAACCCCATAGGTACACCAGAAAACGTAATTTAACGTTCTAGGGGTAAAATATATCAATTTCCGCTCAGATTTAATAATTGACCCTTTTCCCACTACAATTAAATAAAAAAAATTTTCACTTTAAAACTAAAGAGTTTTTTTAAATATATTAAATTACAATTTTTATATGTTAGATTTAAGTTAATAACCCCATAGGTGCACCAGAAAACGTAATTTAACGTTCTAGGGGTAAAATATTTCAATTTCCGCTCAGATTTAAAAATTCACCATCTTCCCACTTTAGTTAAATAAATGAAATTTTCACTTAAAATCTGCATGGTTTTATTAAATATACTTAAATACAATTTTTATATGTTAGATTTAAGTTAATAACTCTATAGGTACACCAGAAAACGTAATTTAACGTTCTAGGGGTAAAATATTTCAATTTCCGCTCAGATTTAAAAATTGACCAACTTCCCACTATAGTTAAATAAATGAAATTTTCACTTAAAATCTTCATGGTTTTATTTAATATACTTAATTACAATTTTTATATGTTAGATTTAAGTTAATAACCCCATAGGTACACCAGAAAACGTAATTTTACGTTCTAGGGGTAAAATATTTCAATTTCCGCTCAGATTTAATAATTGACCCTTTTCCCACTACAATTAAAAAAAAAAATTTTCACTTTAAAACTAAAGAGTTTTTTTAATTATATTAAATTACAATTTTTAAATATTAGATTTAAGTTAATAACTCCATAGGTGCACCAGAAAACGTAATTTAACGTTCTAGGGGTAAAATATATCAATTTCCGCTCAGATTTAATAATTGACCCTTTTCCCACTACAATTAAATAAAAAAAATTTTCACTTTAAAACTAAAGAGTTTTTTTAAATATATTAAATTACAATTTTTATATGTTAGATTTAAGTTAATAACCCCATAGGTGCACCAGAAAACGTAATTTAACGTTCTAGGGGTAAAATATTTCAATTTCCGCTCAGATTTAAAAATTCACCATCTTCCCACTTTAGTTAAATAAATGAAATTTTCACTTAAAATCTGCATGGTTTTATTAAATATACTTAATTACAATTTTTATATGTTAGATTTAAGTTAATAACCCCATAGGTACACCAGACTTAACCATTAATTCATCAAAAAACCCCATAATAACCGATTTAAATCCATCAAATAATTTAAATTTAACATTTTTCTATACTAACCCCCATAATAAATTATTAAAAACCAGAAATTTCCTTAAAATTTATTAGAAAAACCATTTTTTCATCAAAAAACCCCATAAAAACCAATTTAAATCCATCAAATAAATTAAATTTAACATTTTTCCATACTAACCCCCATTATAAATTATTAAAATCTAGAAGTTTCCTTAAAATTTAATAAAAATCCTTAAAATTAACTATAATTCCTTAACAATCCCCCATAATAACCGATTTAAATCCAACTAATAAATTAAATTTAACATTTTTCCATACTAACCCCCATTATAAATTATTAAAAACTAGAAGTTTCCTTAAAATTTAATAAAAATCCTTAAAATTAACTATAATTCCTTAACAATCCCCCATAATAACTGATTTAAATCCAACTAATAAATTTAATTTAACATTTCTCCACAGTAACCCCCATTATAAATTATTAAAAACTAGAAGTTTCCTTAAAATTTATAAAAAAAACAATTAATTCTTAAAAAAACCCCATAAAAACCAATTTAAATCCATCAAATAAATTAAATTTAACATTTTTCCATACTAACCCACATTATAAATTATTAAAAACTAGAGGTTTCCTTAAAATTTAATAAAAATCCTTAAAAATAACTATAATTCCTTAACAATCCCCCATAATAACCGATTTAAATCCAACTAATAAATTTAATTTAACATTTCTCCACAGTAACCACCATTATAAATTATTAAAAACTAGAAGTTTCCTTAAAATTAATAAAAAAAAACCATTAATTCATCAAAAAACCCCATAATAACCGATTTAAATCCATCAAATAAATTAAATTTAACATTTTTCCTTAACAAACCCCCATAATAAATTATTAAAAACCATAAATTTCCTTAAAATTTATTAAAAAAACCATTAATTCATCAAAAAACCCTATAAAAACCAATTTAAATCCATCAAATAAATTAAATTTAACATTTTTCCTTAACAAACCCCCATAATAAATTATTAAAAACCAGAAATTTCCTTAAAATTTATTAAAAAAACCATTTTTTCATCAAAAAACCCCATAAAAACCAATTTAAATCCATCAAATAAATTAAATTTAACATTTTTCCATACTAACCCCCATTATAAATTATTAAAAACTAGAAGTTTCCTTAAAATTTATAAAAAAAACCATTATTTCATCAAAAAACCCCATAAAAACTAATTTAAATCCATCAAATAAATTAAATTTAACATTTTTCCTTAACAAACCCCCATAATAAAATATTAAAAACCATAAATTTCCTTAAAATTTATTCAAAAAACCATTAATTCATCAAAAAACCCCATAATAACCGATTTAAATCCATCAAATAAATTAAATTTAACATTTTTCTATACTAACCCCCATAATAAATTATTAAAAACCAGAAATTTCCTTAAAATTTATTAAAAATACCATTATTTCATCAAAAAACCCCATAAAAACTAATTTAAATCCATCAAATAAATTAAATTTAACATTTTTCCTTAACAAACCCCCATAATAAAATATTAAAAACCATAAATTTCCTTAAAATTTATTCAAAAAACCATTAATTCATCAAAAAACCCCATAATAACCGATTTAAATCCATCAAATAAATTAAATTTAACATTTTTCTATACTAACCCCCATAATAAATTATTAAAAACCAGAAATTTCCTTAAAATTTATTAGAAAAACCATTTTTTCATCAAAAAACCCCATAAAAACCAATTTAAATCCATCAAATAAATTAAATTTAACATTTTTCCATACTAACCCCCATTATAAATTATTAAAATCTAGAAGTTTCCTTAAAATTTAATAAAAATCCTTAAAATTAACTATAATTCCTTAACAATCCCCCAAAATAACCGATTTAAATCCAACTAATAAATTAAATTTAACATTTTTCTATACTAACCCCCATAATAAATTATTAAAAACCAGAAATTTCCTTAAAATGTATTAAAAAAAACCATTAATTCATCAAAACACCCCATAAAAACCAATTTAAATCCATCAAATAAATTAAATTTAACATTTTTCCTTAACAAAGCTCCATAATAAATTATTAAAAACCATAAATTTCCTTAAAATTTATTCAAAAAACCATTAATTCATCAAAAAACCCCATAATAACCGATTTAAATCATCAAATAAATTTAATTTAACATTTTTCCATACTAAACCCCATAATAAATTATAAAAAACCATAAATTTCCTTAAAATTTATTAAAAATACCATTAATTCATCAAAAAAACCCATAATAACCGATTTAAATCCATCAAATAAATTAAATTTAACATTTTTCCATACTAACCTCCATTATAAATTATTAAAAACTAGAAGTTTCCTTAAAATTTAATAAAAATCCTTAAAAATAACAATAATTCCTTAACAATCCCCCATAATAACCGATTTAAATCCAACTAATAAATTAAATTTAACATTTTTCCATACTAACCCCCATTATAAATTATTAAAAACTAGAAGTTTCCTTAAAATTTAATAAAAATCCTTAAAATTAACTATAATTCCTTAACAATCCCCCATAATAACTGATTTAAATCCAACTAATAAATTTAATTTAACATTTCTCCACAGTAACCCCCATTATAAATTATTAAAAACTAGAAGTTTCCTTAAAATTTATAAAAAAAACAATTAATTCTTAAAAAAACCCCATAAAAACCAATTTAAATCCATCAAATAAATTAAATTTAACATTTTTCCATACTAACCCCCATTATAAATTATTAAAAACTAGAGGTTTCCTTAAAATTTAATAAAAATCCTTAAAATTAACTATAATTCCTTAACAATCCCCCATAATAACTGATTTAAATCCAACTAATTAATTTAATTTAACATTTCTCCACAGTAACCCCCATTATAAATTATTAAAAACTAGAAGTTTCCTTAAAATTTATAAAAAAAACCATTAATTCAACAAAAAACCCTATAAAAACCAATTTAAATCCATCAAATAAATTAAATTTAACATTTTTCCTTAACAAACCCCCATAATAAATTATTAAAAACCAGAAATTTCCTTAAAATGTATTAAAAAAACCATTTTTTCATCAAAAAACCCCATAAAAACCAATTTAAATCCATCAAATAAATTAAATTTAACATTTTTCCATACTAACCCCCATTAAAAATTATTAAAAACTAGAAGTTTCCTTTAAATTTAATAAAAATCCTTAAAAATAACAATAATTCCTTAACAATCCCCCATAATAACCGATTTAAATCCATCAAATAAATTAAATTTAACATTTTTCCTTAACAAACCCCCATAATAAATTATTAAAAACCAGAAATTTCCTTAAAATTTATTAAAAAAACCATTTTTTCATCAAAAAACCCCATAAAAACCAATTTAAATCCATCAAATAAATTAAATTTAACATTTTTCCATACTAACCCCCATTATAAATTATTAAAAACTAGAAGTTTCCTTAAAATTTATAAAAAAAACCATTATTTCATCAAAAAACCCCATAAAAACTAATTTAAATCCATCAAATAAATTAAATTTAACATTTTTCCTTAACAAACCCCCATAATAAAATATTAAAAACCATAAATTTCCTTAAAATTTATTCAAAAAACCATTAATTCATCAAAAAACCCCATAATAACCGATTTAAATCCATCAAATAAATTAAATTTAACATTTTTCTATACTAACCCCCATAATAAATTATTAAAAACCAGAAATTTCCTTAAAATTTATTAAAAATACCATTATTTCATCAAAAAACCCCATAAAAACTAATTTAAATCCATCAAATAAATTAAATTTAACATTTTTCCTTAACAAACCCCCATAATAAAATATTAAAAACCATAAATTTCCTTAAAATTTATTCAAAAAACCATTAATTCATCAAAAAACCCCATAATAACCGATTTAAATCCATCAAATAAATTAAATTTAACATTTTTCTATACTAACCCCCATAATAAATTATTAAAAACCAGAAATTTCCTTAAAATTTAATAAAAAAAACCATTTTTTCATCAAAAAACCCCATAAAAACCAATTTAAATCCATCAAATAAATTAAATTTAACATTTTTCCATACTAACCCCCATTATTAATTATTAAAAACCAGAAATTTCCTTAAAATTTATTAGAAAAACCATTTTTTCATCAAAAAACCCCATAAAAACCAATTTAAATCCATCAAATAAATTAAATTTAACATTTTTCCATACTAACCCCCATTATAAATTATTAAAATCTAGAAGTTTCCTTAAAATTTAATAAAAATCCTTAAAATTAACTATAATTCCTTAACAATCCCCCAAAATAACCGATTTAAATCCAACTAATAAATTAAATTTAACATTTTTCTATACTAACCCCCATAATAAATTATTAAAAACCAGAAATTTCCTTAAAATGTATTAAAAAAACCATTAATTCATCAAAACACCCCATAAAAACCAATTTAAATCCATCAAATAAATTAAATTTAACATTTTTCCTTAACAAAGCTCCATAATAAATTATTAAAAACCAGAAATTTCCTTAAAATTTATTAAAATAACCATTAATTCATCAAAAAACCCCATAAAAACCGAATTTAAATCATCAAATAAATTTAATTTAACATTTTTCCATACTAAACCCCATAATAAATTATAAAAAACCATAAATTTCCTTAAAATTTATTAAAAATACCATTAATTCATCAAAAAAACCCATAATAACCGATTTAAATCCATCAAATAAATTAAATTTAACATTTTTCCATACTAACCTCCATTATAAATTATTAAAAACTAGAAGTTTCCTTAAAATTTAATAAAAATCCTTAAAAATAACAATAATTCCTTAACAATCCCCCATAATAACCGATTTAAATCCAACTAATAAATTAAATTTAACATTTTTCCATACTAACCCCCATTATAAATTATTAAAAACTAGAAGTTTCCTTAAAATTTAATAAAAATCCTTAAAATTAACTATAATTCCTTAACAATCCCCCATAATAACTGATTTAAATCCAACTAATAAATTTAATTTAACATTTCTCCACAGTAACCCCCATTATAAATTATTAAAAACTAGAAGTTTCCTTAAAATTTATAAAAAAAACAATTAATTCTTAAAAAAACCCCATAAAAACCAATTTAAATCCATCAAATAAATTAAATTTAACATTTTTCCATACTAACCCCCATTATAAATTATTAAAAACTAGAGGTTTCCTTAAAATTTAATAAAAATCCTTAAAATTAACTATAATTCCTTAACAATCCCCCATAATAACTGATTTAAATCCAACTAATAAATTTAATTTAACATTTCTCCACAGTAACCCCCATTATAAATTATTAAAAACTAGAAGTTTCCTTAAAATTTATAAAAAAAAACCATTAATTCAACAAAAAACCCTATAAAAACCAATTTAAATCCATCAAATAAATTAAATTTAACATTTTTCCTTAACAAACCCCCATAATAAATTATTAAAAACCAGAAATTTCCTTAAAATGTATTAAAAAAACCATTTTTTCATCAAAAAACCCCATAAAAACCAATTTAAATCCATCAAATAAATTAAATTTAACATTTTTCCATACTAACCCCCATTAAAAATTATTAAAAACTAGAAGTTTCCTTTAAATTTAATAAAAATCCTTAAAAATAACAATAATTCCTTAACAATCCCCCATAATAACCGATTTAAATCCATCAAATAAATTAAATTTAACATTTTTCCTTAACAAACCCCCATAATAAATTATTAAAAACCAGAAATTTCCTTAAAATTTATTAAAAAAACCATTTTTTTCATCAAAAAACCCCATAAAAACCAATTTAAATCCATCAAATAAATTAAATTTAACATTTTTCCATACTAACCCCCATTATAAATTATTAAAAACTAGAAGTTTCCTTAAAATTTATAAAAAAAACCATTATTTCATCAAAAAACCCCATAAAAACTAATTTAAATCCATCAAATAAATTAAATTTAACATTTTTCCTTAACAAACCCCCATAATAAAATATTAAAAACCATAAATTTCCTTAAAATTTATTCAAAAAACCATTAATTCATCAAAAAACCCCATAATAACCGATTTAAATCCATCAAATAAATTAAATTTAACATTTTTCTATACTAACCCCCATAATAAATTATTAAAAACCAGAAATTTCCTTAAAATTTATTAAAAATACCATTATTTCATCAAAAAACCCCATAAAAACTAATTTAAATCCATCAAATAAATTAAATTTAACATTTTTCCTTAACAAACCCCCATAATAAAATATTAAAAACCATAAATTTCCTTAAAATTTATTCAAAAAACCATTAATTCATCAAAAAACCCCATAATAACCGATTTAAATCCATCAAATAAATTAAATTTAACATTTTTCTATACTAACCCCCATAATAAATTATTAAAAACCAGAAATTTCCTTAAAATTTATTAGAAAAACCATTTTTTCATCAAAAAACCCCATAAAAACCAATTTAAATCCATCAAATAAATTAAATTTAACATTTTTCCATACTAACCCCCATTATAAATTATTAAAATCTAGAAGTTTCCTTAAAATTTAATAAAAATCCTTAAAATTAACTATAATTCCTTAACAATCCCCCAAAATAACCGATTTAAATCCAACTAATAAATTAAATTTAACATTTTTCTATACTAACCCCCATAATAAATTATTAAAAACCAGAAATTTCCTTAAAATGTATTAAAAAAACCATTAATTCATCAAAACACCCCATAAAAACCAATTTAAATCCATCAAATAAATTAAATTTAACATTTTTCCTTAACAAAGCTCCATAATAAATTATTAAAAACCAGAAATTTCCTTAAAATTTATTAAAATAACCATTAATTCATCAAAAAACCCCATAAAAACCGAATTTAAATCATCAAATAAATTTAATTTAACATTTTTCCATACTAAACCCCATAATAAATTATAAAAAACCATAAATTTCCTTAAAATTTATTAAAAATACCATTAATTCATCAAAAAAACCCATAATAACCGATTTAAATCCATCAAATAAATTAAATTTAACATTTTTCCATACTAACCTCCATTATAAATTATTAAAAACTAGAAGTTTCCTTAAAATTTAATAAAAATCCTTAAAAATAACAATAATTCCTTAACAATCCCCCATAATAACCGATTTAAATCCAACTAATAAATTAAATTTAACATTTTTCCATACTAACCCCCATTATAAATTATTAAAAACTAGAAGTTTCCTTAAAATTTAATAAAAATCCTTAAAATTAACTATAATTCCTTAACAATCCCCCATAATAACTGATTTAAATCCAACTAATAAATTTAATTTAACATTTCTCCACAGTAACCCCCATTATAAATTATTAAAAACTAGAAGTTTCCTTAAAATTTATAAAAAAAACAATTAATTCTTAAAAAAACCCCATAAAAACCAATTTAAATCCATCAAATAAATTAAATTTAACATTTTTCCATACTAACCCCCATTATAAATTATTAAAAACTAGAGGTTTCCTTAAAATTTAATAAAAATCCTTAAAATTAACTATAATTCCTTAACAATCCCCCATAATAACTGATTTAAATCCAACTAATAAATTTAATTTAACATTTCTCCACAGTAACCCCCATTATAAATTATTAAAAACTAGAAGTTTCCTTAAAATTTATAAAAAAAACCATTAATTCAACAAAAAACCCTATAAAAACCAATTTAAATCCATCAAATAAATTAAATTTAACATTTTTCCTTAACAAACCCCCATAATAAATTATTAAAAACCAGAAATTTCCTTAAAATGTATTAAAAAAACCATTAATTCATCAAAAAACCCTATAAAAACCAATTTAAATCCATCAAATAAATTAAATTTAACATTTTTCCTTAACAAACCCCCATAATAAATTATTAAAAACCAGAAATTTCCTTAAAATTTATTTAAAAACCATTTTTTCATCAAAAAAACCCCATAAAAACCAATTTAAATCCATCAAATAAATTAAATTTAACATTTTTCCATACTAACCCCCATTAAAAATTATTAAAAACTAGAAGTTTCCTTTAAATTTAATAAAAATCCTTAAAAATAACAATAATTCCTTAACAATCCCCCATAATAACCGATTTAAATCCATCAAATAAATTAAATTTAACATTTTTCCTTAACAAACCCCCATAATAAATTATTAAAAACTAGAAGTTTCCTTAAAATTTATAAAAAAAAACCATTAATTCTTAAAAAAACCCCATAAAAACCAATTTAAATCCATAAATAAATTAAATTTAACATTTTTCCTTAACAAACCCCCATAATAAATTATTAAAAACCAGAAATTTCCTTAAAATTTATTAGAAAAACCATTTTTTCATCAAAAAACCCCATAAAAACACATTTAAATCCATCAAATAAATTAAATTTAACATTTTTCCATACTAACCCCCATTATAAATTATTAAAAACTAGAAGTTTCCTTAATATTTAATAAAAATCCTTAAAAATAACAATAATTCCTTAACAATCCCCCATAATAACCGATTTAAATCCAACTAATAAATTTAATTTAACATTTCTCCACAGTAACCCCCATTATAAATTATTAAAAACTAGAAGTTTCCTTAAAATTAATAAAAAAAACCATTAATTCATCAAAAAACCCTATAAAAACCAATTTAAATCCATCAAATAAATTAAATTTAACATTTTTCTATACTAACCCCCATAATAAATTATTAAAAACTAGAAATTTCCTTAAAATTTATTAAAAAAACATTATTTCATCAAAAAACCCCATAAAAACTAATTTAAATCCATCAAATAAATTAAATTTAACATTTTTTCCATACTAACCCCCATTATAAATTATTAAAAACTAGAAGTTTCCTTAAAATTTAATAAAAATCCATAAAAATAACAATAATTCCTTAACAATCCCCCATAATAACCGATTTAAATCCATCAAATAAATTAAATTTAACATTTTTCCTTAACAAACCCCCTTAATAAATTATTAAAAACTAGAAGTTTCCTTAAAATTTATAAAAAAAAACCATTTATTCTTAAAAAAACCCCATAAAAACCAATTTAAATCCATCAAATATATTAAATTTAACATTTTTCTATACTAACCCCCATAATAAATTATTAAAAACCAGAAATTTCCTTAAAATTTATTAAAAAAACCATTTTTTTATCAAAAAACCCCATAAAAACCAATTTAAATCCATCAAATAAATTAAATTTAACATTTTTCCATACTAACCCCCATTATAAATTATTAAAAACTAGAAGTTTCCTTTAAATTTAATAAAAATCCTTAAAAATAACAATAATTCCTTAACAATCCCCCATAATAACCAATTTAAATCCATCAAATAAATTAAATTTAACATTTTTCCTTAACAAACCCCCATAATAAATTATTAAAAACCATAAATTTCCTTAAAATTTATTCAAAAAACCATTAATTCATCAAAAAACCCCATAATAACCGATTTAAATCCATCAAATAAATTAAATTTAACATTTTTCTATACTAACCCCCATAATAAATTATTAAAAACTAGAAATTTCCTTAAAATTTATTAAAAAAACAATTATTTCATCAAAAAACCCCATAAAAACTAATTTAAATCCATCAAATAAATTAAATTTAACATTTTTCCTTAACAAACCTCCATAATAAAATATTAAAAACCATAAATTTCCTTAAAATTTATTCAAAAAACCATTAATTCATCAAAAAACCCCATAATAACCGATTTAAATCCATCAAATAAATTAAATTTAACATTTTTCTATACTAACCCCCATAATAAATTATTAAAAACCAGAAATTTCCTTAAAATTTATAAAAAAAACATTATTTCATCAAAAAACCCCATAAAAACTAATTTAAATCCATCAAATAAATTAAATTTAACATTTTTCCATACTAACCCCCATTATAAATTATTAAAAACTAGAAGTTTCCTTAAAATTTAATAAAAATCCTTAAAAATAACAATAATTCCTTAACAATCCCCCATAATAACCGATTTAAATCCATCAAATAAATTAAATTTAACATTTTTCCTTAACAAACCCCCATAATAAATTATTAAAAACTAGAAGTTTCCTTAAAATTTATAAAAAAAACCATTAATTCTTAAAAAAACCCCATAAAAACCAATTTAAATCCATCAAATAAATTAAATTTAACATTTTTCCTTAACAAACCCCCATAATAAATTATTAAAAACCATAAATTTCCTTAAAATGTATTCAAAAAACCATTAATTCATCAAAAAACCCCATAATAACCGATTTAAATCCATCAAATAAATTAAATTTAACATTTTTCTATACTAACCCCCATAATAAATTATTATAAACCAGAAATTTCCTTAAAATTTATTAAAAAAACCATTATTTCATCAAAAAACCCCATAAAAACTAATTTAAATCCATCAAATAAATTAAATTTAACATTTTTCCATACTAACCCCCATTATAAATTATTAAAAACTAGAAGTTTCCTTAATATTTAATAAAAATCCTTAAAAATAACAATAATTCCTTAACAATCCCCCATAATAACCGATTTAAATCCAACTAATAAATTAAATTTAACATTTCTCCATAGTAACCCCCATTATAAATTATTAAAAACTAGAAGTTTCCTTAAAATTTATAAAAAAAAACCATTAATTCAACAAAAAACCCTATAAAAACCAATTTAAATCCATCAAATAAATTAAATTTAACATTTTTCCTTAACAAACCCCCATAATAAATTATTAAAAACCAGAAATTTCCTTAAAATGTATTAAAAAAACCATTAATTCATCAAAAAACCCTATAAAAACCAATTTAAATCCATCAAATAAATTAAATTTAACATTTTTCCTTAACAAACCCCCATAATAAATTATTAAAAACCAGAAATTTCCTTAAAATGTATTCAAAAAACCATTAATTCATCAAAAAACCCCATAATAACCGATTTAAATCCATCAAATAAATTAAATTTAACATTTTTCTATACTAACCCCCATAATAAATTATTATAAACCAGAAATTTCCTTAAAATTTATTAAAAAAACCATTATTTCATCAAAAAACCCCATAAAAACTAATTTTAATCCATCAAATAAATTAAATTTAACATTTTTCCATACTAACCCCCATTATAAATTATTAAAAACTAGATGTTTCCTTTATATTTAATAAAAATCCTTAAAAATAACAATAATTCCTTAACAATCCCCCATAATAACCGATTTAAATCCAACTAATAAATTAAATTTAACATTTCTCCATAGTAACCCCCATTATAAATTATTAAAAACTAGAAGTTTCCTTAAAATTTATAAAAAAAACCATTAATTCAACAAAAAAAACCCTATAAAAACCAATTTAAATCCATCAAATAAATTAAATTTAACATTTTTCCTTAACAAACCCCCATAATAAATTATTAAAAACCAGAAATTTCCTTAAAATGTATTAAAAAAACCATTAATTCATCAAAAAACCCTATAAAAACCAATTTAAATCCATCAAATAAATTAAATTTAACATTTTTCCTTAACAAACCCCCATAATAAATTATTAAAAACCAGAAATTTCCTTAAAATGTATTCAAAAAACCATTAATTCATCAAAAAACCCCATAATAACCGATTTAAATCCATCAAATAAATTAAATTTAACATTTTTCTATACTAACCCCCATAATAAATTATTATAAACCAGAAATTTCCTTAAAATTTATTAAAAAAACCATTATTTCATCAAAAAACCCCATAAAAACTAATTTTAATCCATCAAATAAATTAAATTTAACATTTTTCCATACTAACCCCCATTATAAATTATTAAAAACTAGAAGTTTCCTTAATATTTAATAAAAATCCTTAAAAATAACAATAATTCCTTAACAATCCCCCATAATAACCGATTTAAATCCAACTAATAAATTAAATTTAACATTTCTCCATAGTAACCCCCATTATAAATTATTAAAAACTAGAAGTTTCCTTAAAATTTATAAAAAAAAACCATTTATTCTTAAAAAAACCCCATAAAAACCAATTTAAATCCATCAAATATATTAAATTTAACATTTTTCTATACTAACCCCCATAATAAATTATTAAAAACCAGAAATTTCCTTAAAATTTATTAAAAAAAACCATTTTTTTATCAAAAAACCCCATAAAAACCAATTTAAATCCATCAAATAAATTAAATTTAACATTTTTCCATACTAACCCCCATTATAAATTATTAAAAACTAGAAGTTTCCTTTAAATTTAATAAAAATCCTTAAAAATAACAATAATTCCTTAACAATCCCCCATAATAACCAATTTAAATCCATCAAATAAATTAAATTTAACATTTTTCCTTAACAAACCCCCATAATAAATTATTAAAAACCATAAATTTCCTTAAAATTTATTCAAAAAACCATTTTTTCATCAAAAAACCCTATAAAAACCAATTTAAATCCATCAAATAAATTAAATTTAACATTTTTCTATACTAACCCCCATAATAAATTATTAAAAACCAGAAATTTCCTTAAAATTTATTAAAAAAACCATTATTTCATCAAAAAACCCCATAAAAACTAATTTAAATCCATCAAATAAATTAAATTTAACATTTTTCCTTAACAAACCCCCATAATAAATTATTAAAAACTAGAAGTTTCCTTAAAATTTATAAAAAAAACCATTAATTCTTAAAAAAACCCCATAAAAACCAATTTAAATCCATCAAATAAATTAAATTTAACATTTTTCCTTAACAAACCCCCATAATAAATTATTAAAAACCATAAATTTCCTTAAAATTTATTCAAAAAACCATTAATTCATCAAAAAACCCCATAATAACCGATTTAAATCCATCAAATAAATTAAATTTAACATTTTTCTATACTAACCCCCATAATAAATTATTAAAAACTAGAAATTTCCTTAAAATTTATTAAAAAAAACAATTATTTCATCAAAAAAACCCCATAAAAACTAATTTAAATCCATCAAATAAATTAAATTTAACATTTTTCCTTAACAAACCTCCATAATAAAATATTAAAAACCATAAATTTCCTTAAAATTTATTCAAAAAACCATTAATTCATCAAAAAACCCCATAATAACCGATTTAAATCCATCAAATAAATTAAATTTAACATTTTTCTATACTAACCCCCATAATAAATTATTAAAAACTAGAAGTTTCCTTAAAATTTAATAAAAATCCTTAAAAATAACAATAATTCCTTAACAATCCCCCATAATAACCGATTTAAATCCATCAAATAAATTAAATTTAACATTTTTCCTTAACAAACCCCCATAATAAATTATTAAAAACTAGAAGTTTCCTTAAAATTTATAAAAAAAACCATTAATTCTTAAAAAAACCCCATAAAAACCAATTTAAATCCATCAAATAAATTAAATTTAACATTTTTCCTTAACAAACCCCCATAATAAATTATTAAAAACTAGAAGTTTCCTTAAAATTTATAAAAAAAAACCATTAATTCTTAAAAAAAACCCCATAAAAACCAATTTAAATCCATCAAATAAATTAAATTTAACATTTTTCCTTAACAAACCCCCATAATAAATTATTAAAAACCATAAATTTCCTTAAAATGTATTCAAAAAACCATTAATTCATCAAAAAACCCCATAATAACCGATTTAAATCCATCAAATAAATTAAATTTAACATTTTTCTATACTAACCCCCATAATAAATTATTATAAACCAGAAATTTCCTTAAAATTTATTAAAAAAACCATTATTTCATCAAAAAACCCCATAAAAACTAATTTAAATCCATCAAATAAATTAAATTTAACATTTTTCCATACTAACCCCCATTATAAATTATTAAAAACTAGAAGTTTCCTTAATATTTAATAAAAATCCTTAAAAATAACAATAATTCCTTAACAATCCCCCATAATAACCGATTTAAATCCAACTAATAAATTAAATTTAACATTTCTCCATAGTAACCCCCATTATAAATTATTAAAAACTAGAAGTTTCCTTAAAATTTATAAAAAAAAACCATTAATTCAACAAAAAACCCTATAAAAACCAATTTAAATCCATCAAATAAATTAAATTTAACATTTTTCCTTAACAAACCCCCATAATAAATTATTAAAAACCAGAAATTTCCTTAAAATGTATTAAAAAAAACCATTAATTCATCAAAAAACCCTATAAAAACCAATTTAAATCCATCAAATAAATTAAATTTAACATTTTTCCTTAACAAACCCCCATAATAAATTATTAAAAACCAGAAATTTCCTTAAAATGTATTCAAAAAACCATTAATTCATCAAAAAAACCCCATAATAACCGATTTAAATCCATCAAATAAATTAAATTTAACATTTTTCTATACTAACCCCCATAATAAATTATTATAAACCAGAAATTTCCTTAAAATTTATTAAAAAAACCATTATTTCATCAAAAAACCCCATAAAAACTAATTTTAATCCATCAAATAAATTAAATTTAACATTTTTCCATACTAACCCCCATTATAAATTATTAAAAACTAGAAGTTTCCTTAATATTTAATAAAAATCCTTAAAAATAACAATAATTCCTTAACAATCCCCCATAATAACCGATTTAAATCCAACTAATAAATTAAATTTAACATTTCTCCATAGTAACCCCCATTATAAATTATTAAAAACTAGAAGTTTCCTTAAAATTTATAAAAAAAACCATTAATTCAACAAAAAAAACCCTATAAAAACCAATTTAAATCCATCAAATAAATTAAATTTAACATTTTTCCTTAACAAACCCCCATAATAAATTATTAAAAACCAGAAATTTCCTTAAAATGTATTAAAAAAAACCATTAATTCATCAAAAAACCCTATAAAAACCAATTTAAATCCATCAAATAAATTAAATTTAACATTTTTCCTTAACAAACCCCCATAATAAATTATTAAAAACCAGAAATTTCCTTAAAATTTATTAAAAAAACCATTTTTTCATCAAAAAACCCCATAAAAACCAATTTAAATCCATCAAATAAATTAAATTTAACATTTTTCCATACTAACCCCCATTAAAAATTATTAAAAACTAGAAGTTTCCTTTAAATTTAATAAAAATCCTTAAAAATAACAATAATTCCTTAACAATCCCCCATAATAACCGATTTAAATCCATCAAATAAATTAAATTTAACATTTTTCCTTAACAAACCCCCATAATAAATTATTAAAAACTAGAAGTTTCCTTAAAATTTATAAAAAAAACCATTAATTCTTAAAAAAACCCCATAAAAACCAATTTAAATCCATCAAATAAATTAAATTTAACATTTTTCCTTAACAAACCCCCATAATAAAATATTAAAAACCATAAATTTCCTTAAAATTTATTCAAAAAACCATTAATTCATCAAAAAACCCCATAATAACCGATTTAAATCCATCAAATAAATTAAATTTAACATTTTTCTATACTAACCCCCATAATAAATTATTAAAAACCAGAAATTTCCTTAAAATTTATTAGAAAAACCATTTTTTCATCAAAAAACCCCATAAAAACCAATTTAAATCCATCAAATAAATTAAATTTAACATTTTTCCATACTAACCCCCATTATAAATTATTAAAAACTAGAAGTTTCCTTAATATTTAATAAAAATCCTTAAAAATAACAATAATTCCTTAACAATCCCCCATAATAACCAATTTAAATCCATCAAATAAATTAAATTTAACATTTTTCCTTAACAAACCCCCATAATAAATTATTAAAAACCAGAAATTTCCTTAAAATTTATTAAAAAAACCATTTTTTCATCAAAAAACCCCATAAAAACCAATTTAAATCCATCAAATAAATTAAATTTAACATTTTTCTATACTATACCCCATAATAAATTATTAAAAACCAGAAATTTCCTTAAAATTTATAAAAAAAAACATTATTTCATCAAAAAACCCCATAAAAACTAATTTAAATCCATCAAATAAATTAAATTTAACATTTTTCCATACTAACCCCCATTATAAATTATTAAAAACTAGAAGTTTCCTTAAAATTTAATAAAAATCCTTAAAAATAACAATAATTCCTTAACAATCCCCCATAATAACCGATTTAAATCCATCAAATAAATTAAATTTAACATTTTTCCTTAACAAACCCCCATAATAAATTATTAAAAACTAGAAGTTTCCTTAAAATTTATAAAAAAAACCATTTATTCTTAAAAAAAACCCCATAAAAACCAATTTAAATCCATCAAATATATTAAATTTAACATTTTTCTATACTAACCCCCATAATAAATTATTAAAAACCAGAAATTTCCTTAAAATTTATTAAAAAAAACCATTTTTTTATCAAAAAACCCCATAAAAACCAATTTAAATCCATCATATAAATTAAATTTAACATTTTTCCATACTAACCCCCATTATAAATTATTAAAAACTAGAAGTTTCCTTTAAATTTAATAAAAATCCTTAAAAATAACAATAATTCCTTAACAATCCCCCATAATAACCAATTTAAATCCATCAAATAAATTAAATTTAACATTTTTCTATACTAACCCCCATAATAAATTATTAAAAACCAGAAATTTCCTTAAAATTTATTCAAAAAACCATTAATTCATCAAAAAACCCCATAATAACCGATTTAAATCCATCAAATAAATTAAATTTAACATTTTTCCTTAACAAACCCCCATAATAAAATATTAAAAACCAGAAATTTCCTTAAAATTTATTAAAAAAAACCATTTTTTTCATCAAAAAACCCCATAAAAACCAATTTAAATCCATCAAATAAATTAAATTTAACATTTTTCCATACTAACCCCCATTAAAAATTATTAAAAACTAGAAGTTTCCTTTAAATTTAATAAAAATCCTTAAAAATAACAATAATTCCTTAACAATCCCCCATAATAACCGATTTAAATCCATCAAATAAATTAAATTTAACATTTTTCCTTAACAAACCCCCATAATAAATTATTAAAAACTAGAAGTTTCCTTAAAATTTATAAAAAAAAACCATTAATTCTTAAAAAAACCCCATAAAAACCAATTTAAATCCATCAAATAAATTAAATTTAACATTTTTCCTTAACAAACCCCCATAATAAAATATTAAAAACCATAAATTTCCTTAAAATTTATTCAAAAAACCATTAATTCATCAAAAAAACCCCATAATAACCGATTTAAATCCATCAAATAAATTAAATTTAACATTTTTCTATACTAACCCCCATAATAAATTATTAAAAACCAGAAATTTCCTTAAAATTTATTAGAAAAAACCATTTTTTCATCAAAAAACCCCATAAAAACCAATTTAAATCCATCAAATAAATTAAATTTAACATTTTTCCATACTAACCCCCATTATAAATTATTAAAAACTAGAAGTTTCCTTAATATTTAATAAAAATCCTTAAAAATAACAATAATTCCTTAACAATCCCCCATAATAACCAATTTAAATCCATCAAATAAATTAAATTTAACATTTTTCCTTAACAAACCCCCATAATAAATTATTAAAAACCAGAAATTTCCTTAAAATTTATTAAAAAAACCATTTTTTCATCAAAAAAACCCCATAAAAACCAATTTAAATCCATCAAATAAATTAAATTTAACATTTTTCTATACTATACCCCATAATAAATTATTAAAAACCAGAAATTTCCTTAAAATTTATAAAAAAAACATTATTTCATCAAAAAACCCCATAAAAACTAATTTAAATCCATCAAATAAATTAAATTTAACATTTTTCCATACTAACCCCCATTATAAATTATTAAAAACTAGAAGTTTCCTTAAAATTTAATAAAAATCCTTAAAAATAACAATAATTCCTTAACAATCCCCCATAATAACCGATTTAAATCCATCAAATAAATTAAATTTAACATTTTTCCTTAACAAACCCCCATAATAAATTATTAAAAACTAGAAGTTTCCTTAAAAATTTATAAAAAAAAACCATTTATTCTTAAAAAAAACCCCATAAAAACCAATTTAAATCCATCAAATATATTAAATTTAACATTTTTCTATACTAACCCCCATAATAAATTATTAAAAACCAGAAATTTCCTTAAAATTTATTAAAAAAAACCATTTTTTTATCAAAAAACCCCATAAAAACCAATTTAAATCCATCATATAAATTAAATTTAACATTTTTCCATACTAACCCCCATTATAAATTATTAAAAACTAGAAGTTTCCTTTAAATTTAATAAAAATCCTTAAAAATAACAATAATTCCTTAACAATCCCCCATAATAACCAATTTAAATCCATCAAATAAATTAAATTTAACATTTTTCTATACTAACCCCCATAATAAATTATTAAAAACCAGAAATTTCCTTAAAATTTATTCAAAAAACCATTAATTCATCAAAAAACCCCATAATAACCGATTTAAATCCATCAAATAAATTAAATTTAACATTTTTCCTTAACAAACCCCCATAATAAAATATTAAAAACCATAAATTTCCTTAAAATTTATTCAAAAAACCATTAATTCATCAAAAAACCCCATAATAACCGATTTAAATCCATCAAATAAATTAAATTTAACATTTTTCCTTAACAAACCCCCATAATAAATTATTAAAAACCATAAATTTCCTTAAAATTTATTCAAAAAACCATTAATTCATCAAAAAACCCCATAATAACCGATTTAAATCCATCAAATAAATTAAATTTAACATTTTTCTATACTAACCCCCATAATAAATTATTAAAAACCAGAAATTTCCTTAAAATTTATTAAAAAAAAACCATTATTTCATCAAAAAAACCCCATAAAAACTAATTTAAATCCATCAAATAAATTAAATTTAACATTTTTCCATACTAACCCCCATAATAAATTATTAAAAACTAGAAGTTTCCTTAAAATTTAATAAAAATCCTTAAAAATAGCAATAATTCCTTAACAATCCCACATAATAACCGATTTAAATCCATCAAATAAATTAAATTTAACATTTTTCCTTAACAAACCCCCATAATAAATTATTAAAAACTAGAAGTTTCCTTAAAATTTATAAAAAAAACCATTAATTCTTAAAAAAACCCCATAAAAACCAATTTAAATCCATCAAATAAATTAAATTTAACATTTTTCCTTAACAAACCCCCATAATAAATTATTAAAAACCATAAATTTCCTTAAAATTTATTCAAAAAACCATTAATTCATCAAAAAAACCCCATAATAACCGATTTAAATCCATCAAATAAATTAAATTTAACATTTTTCTATACTAATCCCCATAATAAATTATTAAAAACCAGAAATTTCCTTAAAATTTATTAAAAAAACCATTATTTCATCAAAAAACCCCATAAAAACTAATTTAAATCCATCAAATAAATTAAATTTAACATTTTTCCTTAACAAACCCCCATAATAAAATATTAAAAACCATAAATTTCCTTAAAATTTATTCAAAAAACTATTTTTTCATCAAAAAACCCTATAAAAACCAATTTAAATCCATCAAATAAATTAAATTTAACATTTTTCTATACTAACCCCCATAATAAATTATTAAAAACCAGAAATTTCCTTAAAATTTATTAAAAAAACCAATATTTCATCAAAAAACCCCATAAAAACTAATTTAAATCCATCAAATAAATTAAATTTAACATTTTTCCTTAACAAACCCCCATAATAAATTATTAAAAACTAGAAGTTTCCTTAAAATTTATAAAAAAAAACCATTAATTCTTAAAAAAAACCCCATAAAACCAATTTAAATCCATCAAATAAATTAAATTTAACATTTTTCCTTAACAAACCCCCATAATAAATTATTAAAAACCATAAATTTCCTTAAAATGTATTAAAAAAACTATTATTTCATCAAAAAACCCCATAAAAACTAATTTAAATCCATCAAATAAATTAAATTTAACATTTTTCCATACTAACCCCCATTATAAATTATTAAAAACTAGAAGTTTCCTTAATATTTAATAAAAATCCTTAAAAATAACAATAATTCCTTAACAATCCCCCATAATAACCGATTTAAATCCAACTAATAAATTAAATTTAACATTTCTCCATAGTAACCCCCATTATAAATTATTAAAAACTAGAAGTTTCCTTAAAATTTATAAAAAAAAACCATTAATTCAACAAAAAACCCTATAAAAACCAATTTAAATCCATCAAATAAATTAAATTTAACATTTTTCCTTAACAAACCCCCATAATAAATTATTAAAAACCAGAAATTTCCTTAAAATGTATTAAAAAAACCATTAATTCATCAAAAAACCCTATAAAAACCAATTTAAATCCATCAAATAAATTAAATTTAACATTTTTCCTTAACAAACCCCCATAATAAATTATTAAAAACCAGAAATTTCCTTAAAATTTATTAAAAAAACCATTTTTTCATCAAAAAACCCCATAAAAACCAATTTAAATCCATCAAATAAATTAAATTTAACATTTTTCCATACTAACCCCCATTAAAAATTATTAAAAACTAGAAGTTTCCTTTAAATTTAATAAAAATCCTTAAAAATAACAATAATTCCTTAACAATCCCCCATAATAACCGATTTAAATCCATCAAATAAATTAAATTTAACATTTTTCCTTAACAAACCCCTATAATAAATTATTAAAAACTAGAAGTTTCCTTAAAATTTATAAAAAAAAACCATTAATTCTTTAAAAAACCCCATAAAAACCAATTTAAATCCATCAAATAAATTAAATTTAACATTTTTCCTTAACAAACCCCCATAATAAAATATTAAAAACCATAAATTTCCTTAAAATTTATTCAAAAAACCATTTTTTCATCAAAAAACCCCATAAAAACCAATTTAAATCCATCAAATAAATTAAATTTAACATTTTTCCATACTAACCCCCCATTAAAAATTATTAAAAACTAGAAGTTTCCTTTAAATTTAATAAAAATCCTTAAAAATAACAATAATTCCTTAACAATCCCCCATAATAACCGATTTAAATCCATCAAATAAATTAAATTTAACATTTTTCCTTAACAAACCCCCATAACAAATTATTAAAAACTAGAAGTTTCCTTAAAATTTTATAAAAAAAACCATTAATTCTTAAAAAAACCCCATAAAAACCAATTTAAATCCATCAAATAAATTAAATTTAACATTTTTCCGTAACAAAACCCCATTATAAATTATTAAAAACTAGAAGTTTCCTTTAAATTTAATAAAAATCCTTAAAAATAACAATAATTCCTTAACAATCCCCCATAATAACCGATTTAAATCCATCAAATAAATTAAATTTAACATTTTTCCTTAACAAACCCCCATAACAAATTATTAAAAACTAGAAGTTTCCTTAAAATTTTATAAAAAAAACCATTAATTCTTAAAAAAAACCCCATAAAAACCAATTTAAATCCATCAAATAAATTAAATTTAACATTTTTCCGTAACAAACCCCCATAATAAATTATTAAAAACCATAAATTTCCTTAAAATGTATTCAAAAAACCATTAATTCATCAAAAAACCCCATAATAACCGATTTAAATCCATCAAATAAATTAAATTTAACATTTTTCTATACTAACCCCCATAATAAATTATTATAAACCAGAAATTTCCTTAAAATTTATTAAAAAAAACCATTATTTCATCAAAAAACCCCATAAAAAACTAATTTAAATCCATCAAATAAATTAAATTTAACATTTTTCCATACTAACCCCCATTATAAATTATTAAAAACTAGAAGTTTCCTTAAAATTTAATAAAAATCCTTAAAAATAACAATAATTCCTTAACAATCCCACATAATAACCGATTTAAATCCATCAAATAAATTATATTTAACATTTTTCCTTAACAAACCCCCATAATAAATTATAAAAAACTAGAAGTTTCCTTAAAATTTATAAAAAAAAACCATTTTTTCATCAAAAAACCCCATAAAAACCAATTTAAATCCATCAAATAAATTAAATTTAACATTTTTCCATACTAACCCCCATTATAAATTATTAAAAACTAGAAGTTTCCTTAATATTTAATAAAAATCCTTAAAAATAACAATAATTCATCAAAAAACCCCATAATAACCGATTTAAATCCATCAAATAAATTAAATTTAACATTTTTCTATACTAACCCCCATAATAAATTATTATAAACCAGAAATTTCCTTAAAATTTATTAAAAAAACCATTATTTCATCAAAAAACCCCATAAAAACTAATTTAAATCCATCAAATAAATTAAATTTAACATTTTTCTATACTAACCCCCCATAATAAATTATTATAAACCAGAAATTTCCTTAAAATTTATTAAAAAAACCATTATTTCATCAAAAAACCCCATAAAAACTAATTTAAATCCAACTAATAAATTAAATTTAACATTTCTCCATAGTAACCCCCATTATAAATTATTAAAAACTAGAAGTTTCCTTAAAATTTATAAAAAAAACCATTAATTCAACAAAAAACCCTATAAAAACCAATTTAAATCCATCAAATAAATTAAATTTAACATTTTTCCTTAACAAACCCCCATAATAAATTATTAAAAACCAGAAATTTCCTAAAAATGTATTAAAAAAACCATTAATTCATCAAAAAACCCTATAAAAACCAATTTAAATCCATCAAATAAATTAAATTTAACATTTTTCCTTAACAAACCCCCATAATAAATTATTAAAAACCAGAAATTTCCTTAAAATTTATTAAAAAAAACCATTTTTTCATCAAAAAACCCCATAAAAACCAATTTAAATCCATCAAATAAATTAAATTTAACATTTTTCCATACTAACCCCCATTAAAAATTATTAAAAACTAGAAGTTTCCTTTAAATTTAATAAAAATCCTTAAAAATAACAATAATTCCTTAACAATCCCCCATAATAACCGATTTAAATCCATCAAATAAATTAAATTTAACATTTTTCCTTAACAAACCCCCATAATAAATTATTAAAAACCAGAAATTTCCTAAAAATGTATTAAAAAAACCATTAATTCATCAAAAAACCCTATAAAAACCAATTTAAATCCATCAAATAAATTAAATTTAACATTTTTCCTTAACAAACCCCCATAATAAATTATTAAAAACTAGAAGTTTCCTTAAAATTTATAAAAAAAAACCATTAATTCATCAAAAAACCCTATAAAAACCAATTTAAATCCATCAAATAAATTAAATTTAACATTTTTCCTTAACAAACCCCCATAATAAAATATTAAAAACCAGAAATTTCCTTAAAATTTATTCAAAAAACCATTAATTCATCAAAAAACCCCATAATAACCGATTTAAATCCATCAAATAAATTAAATTTAACATTTTTCTATACTAACCCCCATAATAAATTATTAAAAACCAGAAATTTCCTTAAAATTTATTAGAAAAACCATTTTTTCATCAAAAAACCCCATAAAAACCAATTTAAATCCATCAAATAAATTAAATTTAACATTTTTCCATACTAACCCCCATTATAAATTATTAAAAACTAGAAGTTTCCTTAATATTTAATAAAAATCCTTAAAAATAACAATAATTCCTTAACAATCCCCCATAATAACCGATTTAAATCCAACTAATAAATTTAATTTAACATTTCTCCACAGTAACCCCCATTATAAATTATTAAAAACTAGAAGTTTCCTTAAAATTAATAAAAAAAACCATTAATTCATCAAAAAACCCTATAAAAACCAATTTAAATCCATCAAATAAATTAAATTTAACATTTTTCGTTAACAAACCCCCATAATAAATTATTAAAAACCAGTAATTTCCTTAAAATTTATTAAAAAAAACCATTTTTTTCATCAAAAAACCCCATAAAAACCAATTTAAATCCATCAAATAAATTAAATTTAACATTTTTCTATACTAAACCCCATAATAAATTATTAAAGACCAGAAATTTCCTTAAAATTTATAAAAAAAACATTATTTCATCAAAAAACCCCATAAAAACTAATTTAAATCCATCAAATAAATTAAATTTAACATTTTTCCATACTAACCCCCATTATAAATTATTAAAAACTAGAAGTTTCCTTAAAATTTAATAAAAATCCTTAAAAATAACAATAATTCCTTAACAATCCCCCATAATAACCGATTTAAATCCATCAAATAAATTAAATTTAACATTTTTCCTTAACAAACCCCCATAATAAATTATTAAAAACTAGAAGTTTCCTTAAAATTTATAAAAAAAACCATTTATTCTTAAAAAAACCCCATAAAAACCAATTTAAATCCATCAAATATATTAAATTTAACATTTTTCTATACTAACCCCCATAATAAATTATTAAAAACCAGAAATTTCCTTAAAATTTATTAAAAAAAAACCATTTTTTTATCAAAAAACCCCATAAAAACCAATTTAAATCCATCAAATAAATTAAATTTAACATTTTTCTATACTAACCCCCATAATAAATTATTAAAAACCAGAAATTTCCTTAAAATGTATTAAAAAAACCATTAATTCATCAAAAAACCCTATAAAAACCAATTTAAATCCAACAAAAAAATTAAATTTAACATTTTTCCTTAACAAACCCCCATAATAAATTATTAAAAACCAGAAATTTCCTTAAAATTTATTAAAAAAACCATTTTTTCATCAAAAAAACCCCATAAAAACCAATTTAAATCCATCAAATAAATTAAATTTAACATTTTTCCATACTAACCCCCATTATAAATTATTAAAAACTAGAAGTTTCCTTTAAGTTTAATAAAAATCCTTAAAAATAACAATAATTCCTTAACAATCCCCCATAATAACCGATTTAAATCCATCAAATAAATTAAATTTAACATTTTTCCTTAACAAACCCCCATAACAAATTATTAAAAACTAGAAGTTTCCTTAAAATTTATAAAAAAAACCATTAATTCTTAAAAAAAACCCCATAAAAACCAATTTAAATCCATCAAATAAATTAAATTTAACATTTTTCCTTAACAAACCCCCATAATAAATTATTAAAAACCATAAATTTCCTTAAAATTTATTCAAAAAACCATTAATTCATCAAAAAACCCCATAATAACCGATTTAAATCCATCAAATAAATTAAATTTAACATTTTTCCTTAACAAACCCCCATAATAAAATATTAAAAACCATAAATTTCCTTAAAATTTATTCAAAAAACCATTAATTCATCAAAAAACCCCATAATAACCGATTTAAATCCATCAAATAAATTAAATTTAACATTTTTCTATACTAACCCCCCATAATAAATTATTAAAAACCATAAATTTCCTTAAAATTTATTCAAAAAACCATTAATTCATCAAAAAACCCCATAATATAATAACCGATTTAAATCCATCAAATAAATTAAATTTAACATTTTTCTATACTAACCCCCATAATAAATTATTAAAAACCAGAAATTTCCTTAAAATTAATTAAAAAAACCATTATTTCATCAAAAACCCCATAAAAACTAATTTAAATCCATCAAATAAATTAAATTTAACATTTTTCCATACTAACCCCCATAATAAATTATTAAAAACTAGAAGTTTCCTTAAAATTTAATAAAAATCCTTAAAAATAACAATAATTCCTTAACAATCCCACATAATAACCGATTTAAATCCATCAAATAAATTAAATTTAACATTTTTCCTTAACAAACCCCCATAATAAATTATTAAAAACTAGAAGTTTCCTTAAAATTTATAAAAAAAACCATTAATTCTTAAAAAAACCCCATAAAAACCAATTTAAATCCATCAAATAAATTAAATTTAACATTTTTCCTTAACAAACCCCCATAATAAATTATTAAAAACCATAAATTTCCTTAAAATTTATTCAAAAAACCATTAATTCATCAAAAAACCCCATAATAACCGATTTAAATCCATCAAATAAATTAAATTTAACATTTTTCTATACTAACCCCCATAATAAATTATTAAAAACCAGAAATTTCCTTAAAATTTATTAAAAAAACCATTATTTCATCAAAAAACCCCATAAAAACTAATTTAAATCCATCAAATAAATTAAATTTAACATTTTTCCTTAACAAACCCCCATAATAAAATATTAAAAACCATAAATTTCCTTAAAATTTATTCAAAAAACCATTTTTTCATCAAAAAACCCTATAAAAACCAATTTAAATCCATCAAATAAATTAAATTTAACATTTTTCTATACTAACCCCCATAATAAATTATTAAAAACCAGAAATTTCCTTAAAATTTATTAAAAAAACCAATATTTCATCAAAAAACCCCATAAAAACTAATTTAAATCCATCAAATAAATTAAATTTAACATTTTTCCTTAACAAACCCCCATAATAAATTATTAAAAACCATAAATTTCCTTAAAATTTATTCAAAAAACCATTAATTCATCAAAAAACCCCATAATAACCGATTTAAATCCATCAAATAAATTAAATTTAACATTTTTCCTTAACAAACCCCCATAATAAAATATTAAAAACCATAAATTTCCTTAAAATTTATTAAAAAACCATTAATTCATCAAAAAACCCCATAATAACCGATTTAAATCCATCAAATAAATTAAATTTAACATTTTTCCTTAACAAACCCCCATAATAAATTATTAAAAACCATAAATTTCCTTAAAATTTATTCAAAAAACCATTAATTCATCAAAAAACCCCATAATAACCGATTTAAATCCATCAAATAAATTAAATTTAACATTTTTCTATACTAACCCCCATAATAAATTATTAAAAACCAGAAATTTCCTTAAAATTTATTAAAAAAACCATTATTTCATCAAAAAACCCCATAAAAAACTAATTTAAATCCATCAAATAAATTAAATTTAACATTTTTCTATACTAACCCCCATAATAAATTATTAAAAACTAGAAGTTTCCTTAAAATTTAATAAAAATCCTTAAAAATAACTATAATTCCTTAACAATCCCACATAATAACCGATTTAAATCCATCAAATAAATTAAATTTATCATTTTTCCTTAACAAACCCCCATAATAAATTATTAAAAACTAGAAGTTTCCTTAAAATTTATAAAAAAAACCATTAATTCAACAAAAAACCCTATAAAAACCAATTTAAATCCATCAAATAAATTAAATTTAACATTTTTCCTTAACAAACCCCCATAATAAATTATTAAAAACCAGAAATTTCCTTAAAATGTATTAAAAAAACCATTAATTCATCAAAAAACCCTATAAAAACCAATTTAAATCCATCAAATAAATTAAATTTAACATTTTTCCTTAACAAACCCCCATAATAAATTATTAAAAACCAGAAATTTCCTTAAAATTTATTAAAAAAACCATTTTTCATCAAAAAACCCCATAAAAACCAATTTAAATCCATCAAATAAATTAAATTTAACATTTTTCCATACTAACCCCCATTAAAAATTATTAAAAACTAGAAGTTTCCTTTAAATTTAATAAAAATCCTTAAAAATAACAATAATTCCTTAACAATCCCCCATAATAACCGATTTAAATCCATCAAATAAATTAAATTTAACATTTTTCTATACTAACCCCCATAATAAATTATTAAAAAATATAAGTTTCCTTAAAATTTATAAAAAAAACCATTAATTCTTAAAAAAACCCCATAAAAACCAATTTAAATCCATCAAATAAATTAAATTTAACATTTTTCCTTAACAAACCCCCATAATAAATTATTAAAAACCATAAATTTCCTTAAAATTTATTCAAAAAACCATTAATTCATCAAAAAACCCCATAATAACCGATTTAAATCCATCAAATAAATTAAATTTAACATTTTTCTATACTAACCCCCATAATAAATTATTAAAAAATATAAGTTTCCTTAAAATTTATAAAAAAAACCATTAATTCTTAAAAAAACCCCATAAAAACCAATTTAAATCCATCAAATAAATTAAATTTAACATTTTTCCTTAACAAACCCCCATAATAAATTATTAAAAACCATAAATTTCCTTAAAATTTATTCAAAAAACCATTAATTCATCAAAAAACCCCATAATAACCGATTTAAATCCATCAAATAAATTAAATTTAACATTTTTCTATACTAACCCCCATAATAAATTATTAAAAACCAGAAATTTCCTTAAAATTTATTAAAAAAACCATTATTTCATCAAAAAACCCCATAAAAACTAATTTAAATCCATCAAATAAATTAAATTTAACATTTTTCCATACTAACCCCCATAATAAATTATTAAAAACTAGAAGTTTCCTTAAAATTTAATAAAAATCCTTAAAAATAACAATAATTCCTTAACAATCCCACATAATAACCGATTTAAATCCATCAAATAAATTAAATTTAACATTTTTCCTTAACAAACCCCCATAATAAATTATTAAAAACTAGAAGTTTCCTTAAAATTTATAAAAAAAACCATTAATTCTTAAAAACACCCCATAAAAACCAATTTAAATCCATCAAATAAATTAAATTTAACATTTTTCCTTAACAAACCCCCATAATAAATTATTAAAAACCATAAATTTCCTTAAAATTTATTCAAAAAACCATTAATTCATCAAAAAACCCCATAATAACCGATTTAAATCCATCAAATAAATTAAATTTAACATTTTTCCTTAACAAACCCCCATAATAAAATATTAAAAACCATAAATTTCCTTAAAATTTATTAAAAAACCATTAATTCATCAAAAAACCCCATAATAACCGATTTAAATCCATCAAATAAATTAAATTTAACATTTTTCCTTAACAAACCCCCATAATAAATTATTAAAAACCATAAATTTCCTTAAAATTTATTCAAAAAACCATTAATTCATCAAAAAACCCCATAATAACCGATTTAAATCCATCAAATAAATTAAATTTAACATTTTTCTATACTAACCCCCCATAATAAATTATTAAAAACCAGAAATTTCCTTAAAATTTATTAAAAAAACCATTATTTCATCAAAAAACCCATAAAAACTAATTTAAATCCATCAAATAAATTAAATTTAACATTTTTCTATACTAACCCCCATAATAAATTATTAAAAACTAGAAGTTTCCTTAAAATTTAATAAAAATCCTTAAAATAACTATAATTCCTTAACAATCCCACATAATAACCGATTTAAATCCATCAAATAAATTAAATTTATCATTTTTCCTTAACAAACCCCCATAATAAATTATTAAAAACTAGAAGTTTCCTTAAAATTTATAAAAAAAACCATTAATTCAACAAAAAACCCTATAAAAACCAATTTAAATCCATCAAATAAATTAAATTTAACATTTTTCCTTAACAAACCCCCATAATAAATTATTAAAAACCAGAAATTTCCTTAAAATGTATTAAAAAAACCATTAATTCATCAAAAAACCCTATAAAAACCAATTTAAATCCATCAAATAAATTAAATTTAACATTTTTCCTTAACAAACCCCCATAATAAATTATTAAAAACCAGAAATTTCCTTAAAATTTATTAAAAAACCATTTTTTCATCAAAAAAACCCCATAAAAACCAATTTAAATCCATCAAATAAATTAAATTTAACATTTTTCCATACTAACCCCCATTAAAAATTATTAAAAACTAGAAGTTTCCTTTAAATTTAATAAAAATCCTTAAAAATAACAATAATTCCTTAACAATCCCCCATAATAACCGATTTAAATCCATCAAATAAATTAAATTTAACATTTTTTCTATACTAACCCCCATAATAAATTATTAAAAAATATAAGTTTCCTTAAAATTTATAAAAAAAACCATTAATTCTTAAAAAAACCCCATAAAAACCAATTTAAATCCATCAAATAAATTAAATTTAACATTTTTCCTTAACAAACCCCCATAATAAATTATTAAAAACCATAAATTTCCTTAAAATTTATTCAAAAAACCATTAATTCATCAAAAAACCCCATAATAACCGATTTAAATCCATCAAATAAATTAAATTTAACATTTTTCTATACTAACCCCCATAATAAATTATTAAAAACTAGAAATTTCCTTAAAATTTATTAAAAAAACCATTATTTCATCAAAAAACCCCATAAAAACTAATTTAAATCCATCAAATAAATTAAATTTAACATTTTTCCATACTAACCCCCATTATAAATTATTAAAAACTAGAAGTTTCCTTAAAATTTAATAAAAATCCTTAAAAATAACAATAATTCCTTAACAATCCCACATAATAACCGATTTAAATCCATCAAATAAATTAAATTTAACATTTTTCCTTAACAAACCCCCATAATAAATTATTAAAAACTAGAAGTTTCCTTAAAATTTATAAAAAAAACCATTAATTCAACAAAAAACCCTATAAAAACCAATTTAAATCCATCAAATAAATTAAATTTAACATTTTTCCTTAACAAACCCCCATAATAAATTATTAAAAACCATAAATTTCCTTAAAATTTATTAAAAAAACCATTATTTCATCAAAAAAACCCATAAAAACTAATTTAAATCCATCAAATAAATTAAATTTAACATTTTTCTATACTAACCCCCATAATAAATTATTAAAAACTAGAAGTTTCCTTAAAATTTAATAAAAATCCTTAAAAATAACTATAATTCCTTAACAATCCCACATAATAACCGATTTAAATCCATCAAATAAATTAAATTTATCATTTTTCCTTAACAAACCCCCATAATAAATTATTAAAAACTAGAAGTTTCCTTAAAATTTATAAAAAAAACCATTAATTCTTAAAAAAACCCATAAAAACCAATTTAAATCCATCAAATAAATTAAATTTAACATTTTTCCTTAACAAACCCCCATAATAAATTATTAAAAACCATAAATTTCCTTAAAATTTATTCAAAAAACCATTAATTCATCAAAAAACCCCATAATAACCGATTTAAATCCATCAAATTAATTAAATTTAACATTTTTCCTTAACAAACCCCCATAATAAATTATTAAAAACCATAAATTTCCTTAAAATTTATTCAAAAAACCATTAATTCATCAAAAAACCCCATAATAACCGATTTAAATCCATCAAATAAATTAAATTTAACATTTTTCCTTAACAAACCCCCATAATAAATTATTAAAAACCATAAATTTCCTTAAAATTTATTAAAAAAACCATTATTTCATCAAAAAACCCCATAAAAACTAATTTAAATCCATCAAATAAATTAAATTTAACATTTTTCCATACTAACCCCCATAATAAATTATTAAAAACTAGAAGTTTCCTTAAAATTTAATAAAAATCCTTAAAAATAACTATAATTCCTTAACAATCCCACATAATAACCGATTTAAATCCATCAAATAAATTAAATTTATCATTTTTCCTTAACAAACCCCCATAATAAATTATTAAAAACCAGAAATTTCCTTAAAATGTATTAAAAAAACCATTAATTCATCAAAAAACCCTATAAAAACCAATTTAAATCCATCAAATAAATTAAATTTAACATTTTTCCTTAACAAACCCCCATAATAAATTATTAAAAACCAGAAATTTCCTTAAAATGTATTAAAAAAACCATTAATTCATCAAAAAACCCTATAAAAACCAATTTAAATCCATCAAATAAATTAAATTTAACATTTTTCCTTAACAAACCCCCATAATAAATTATTAAAAACCAGAAATTTCCTTAAAATGTATTAAAAAAACCATTTTTTCATCAAAAAACCCATAAAAACCAATTTAAATCCATCAAATAAATTAAATTTAACATTTTTCCATACTAACCCCCATTAAAAATTATTAAAAACTAGAAGTTTCCTTTAAATTTAATAAAAATCCTTAAAAATAACAATAATTCCTTAACAATCCCCCATAATAACCGATTTAAATCCATCAAATAAATTAAATTTAACATTTTTCCTTAACAAACCCCCATAACAAATTATTAAAAAATATAAGTTTCCTTAAAATTTATAAAAAAAACCATTAATTCTTAAAAAAACCCCATAAAAACCAATTTAAATCCATCAAATAAATTAAATTTAACATTTTTCCTTAACAAACCCCCATAATAAATTATTAAAAACCATAAATTTCCTTAAAATTTATTCAAAAAACCATTAATTCATCAAAAAACCCCATAATAACCGATTTAAATCCATCAAATAAATTAAATTTAACATTTTTCTATACTAACCCCCATAATAAATTATTAAAAAATATAAGTTTCCTTAAAATTTATAAAAAAAACCATTAATTCTTAAAAAAACCCCATAAAAACCAATTTAAATCCATCAAATAAATAAAATTTAACATTTTTCCTTAACAAACCCCCATAATAAATTATTAAAAACCATAAATTTCCTTAAAATTTATTCAAAAACCATTAATTCATCAAAAAACCCCATAATAACCGATTTAAATCCATCAAATAAATTAAATTTAACATTTTTCTATACTAACCCCCATAATAAATTATTAAAAACCAGAAATTTCCTTAAAATTTATTAAAAAAAACCATTATTTCATCAAAAAACCCCATAAAAACTAATTTAAATCCATCAAATAAATTAAATTTAACATTTTTTCCATACTAACCCCCATAATAAATTATTAAAAACTAGAAGTTTCCTTAAAATTTAATAAAAATCCTTAAAAATAACAATAATTCCTTAACAATCCCACATAATAACCGATTTAAATCCATCAAATAAATTAAATTTAACATTTTTCCTTAACAAACCCCCATAATAAATTATTAAAAACTAGAAGTTTCCTTAAAATTTATAAAAAAAACCATTAATTCTTAAAAAAACCCCATAAAAACCAATTTAAATCCATCAAATAAATTAAATTTAACATTTTTCTATACTAACCCCCATAATAAATTATTAAAAACCAGAAATTTCCTTAAAATTTATTAAAAAAACCATTATTTCATCAAAAAACCCCATAAAAACTAATTTAAATCCATCAAATAAATTAAATTTAACATTTTTCCTTAACAAACCCCCATAATAAAATATTAAAAACCATAAATTTCCTTAAAATTTATTCAAAAAACCATTTTTTCATCAAAAAACCCTATAAAAACCAATTTAAATCCATCAAATAAATTAAATTTAACATTTTTCTATACTAACCCCCATAATAAATTATTAAAAACCAGAAATTTCCTTAAAATTTATTAAAAAAACCAATATTTCATCAAAAAACCCCATAAAAACTAATTTAAATCCATCAAATAAATTAAATTTAACATTTTTCCTTAACAAACCCCCATAATAAATTATTAAAAACCATAAATTTCCTTAAAATTTATTCAAAAAACCATTAATTCATCAAAAAACCCCATAATAACCGATTTAAATCCATCAAATAAATTAAATTTAACATTTTTCCTTAACAAACCCCCATAATAAAATATTAAAAACCATAAATTTCCTTAAAATTTATTAAAAAACCATTAATTCATCAAAAAACCCATAATAACCGATTTAAATCCATCAAATAAATTAAATTTAACATTTTTCCTTAACAAACCCCCATAATAAATTATTAAAAACCATAAATTTCCTTAAAATTTATTCAAAAAACCATTAATTCATCAAAAAACCCCATAATAACCGATTTAAATCCATCAAATAAATTAAATTTAACATTTTTCTATACTAACCCCCATAATAAATTATTAAAAACCAGAAATTTCCTTAAAATTTATTAAAAAAACCATTATTTCATCAAAAAACCCATAAAAACTAATTTAAATCCATCAAATAAATTAAATTTAACATTTTTCTATACTAACCCCCATAATAAATTATTAAAAACTAGAAGTTTCCTTAAAATTTAATAAAAATCCTTAAAAATAACTATAATTCCTTAACAATCCCACATAATAACCGATTTAAATCCATCAAATAAATTAAATTTATCATTTTTCCTTAACAAACCCCCATAATAAATTATTAAAAACTAGAAGTTTCCTTAAAATTTATAAAAAAAACCATTAATTCTTAAAAAAACCCCATAAAAACCAATTTAAATCCATCAAATAAATTAAATTTAACATTTTTCCTTAACAAACCCCCATAATAAATTATTAAAAACCATAAATTTCCTTAAAATTTATTCAAAAAACCATTAATTCATCAAAAAACCCCATAATAACCGATTTAAATCCATCAAATAAATTAAATTTAACATTTTTCTATACTAACCCCCATAATAAATTATTAAAAAATATAAGTTTCCTTAAAATTTATAAAAAAAACCATTAATTCTTAAAAAAACCCCATAAAAACCAATTTAAATCCATCAAATAAATTAAATTAACATTTTTCCTTAACAAACCCCCATAATAAATTATTAAAAACCATAAATTTCCTTAAAATTTATTCAAAAAACCATTAATTCATCAAAAAACCCCATAATAACCGATTTAAATCCATCAAATAAATTAAATTTAACATTTTTCTATACTAACCCCCATAATAAATTATTAAAAACTAGAAATTTCCTTAAAATTTATTAAAAAAACCATTATTTCATCAAAAAACCCCATAAAAACTAATTTAAATCCATCAAATAAATTAAATTTAACATTTTTCCATACTAACCCCCATTATAAATTATTAAAAACTAGAAGTTTCCTTAAAATTTAATAAAAATCCTTAAAAATAACAATAATTCCTTAACAATCCCACATAATAACCGATTTAAATCCATCAAATAAATTAAATTTAACATTTTTCCTTAACAAACCCCCATAATAAATTATTAAAAACTAGAAGTTTCCTTAAAATTATAAAAAAAACCATTAATTCAACAAAAAAACCCTATAAAAACCAATTTAAATCCATCAAATAAATTAAATTTAACATTTTTTCCTTAACAAACCCCCATAATAAATTATTAAAAACCAGAAATTTCCTTAAAATGTATTAAAAAAACCATTAATTCATCAAAAAACCCTACAAAAACCAATTTAAATCCATCAAATAAATTAAATTTAACATTTTTCCTTAACAAACCCCCATAATAAATTATTAAAAACCAGAAATTTCCTTAAAATTTATTAAAAAAACCATTTTTTCATCAAAAAACCCCATAAAAACCAATTTAAATCCATCAAATAAATTAAATTTAACATTTTTCCATACTAACCCCCATTAAAAATTATTAAAAACTAGAAGTTTCCTTTAAATTAAATAAAAATCCTTAAAAATAACAATAATTCCTTAACAATCCCCCATAATAACTGATTTAAATCCATCAAATAAATTAAATTTAACATTTTTCCTTAACAAACCCCCATAACAAATTATTAAAAAATATAAGTTTCCTTAAAATTTATAAAAAAAACCATTAATTCTTAAAAAACCCCATAAAAAACCAATTTATATCCATCAAATAAATTAAATTTAACATTTTTCCTTAACAAACCCCATAATAAATTATTAAAAACCATAAATTTCCTTAAAATTTATTCAAAAAACCATTAATTCATCAAAAAACCCTATAATAACCGATTTAAATCCATCAAATAAATTAAATTTAACATTTTTCCTTAACAAACCCCCATAATAAAATATTAAAAACCATAAATTTCCTTAAAATTTATTCAAAAAACCATTAATTCATCAAAAAAACCCCATAATAACCGATTTAAATCCATCAAATAAATTAAATTTAACATTTTTCCTTAACAAACCCCCATAATAAATTATTAAAAACCATAAATTTCCTTAAAATTTATTCAAAAAACCATTAATTCATCAAAAAACCCCATAATAACCGATTTAAATCCATCAAATAAATTAAATTTAACATTTTTCTATACTAACCCCCATAATAAATTATTAAAAACCAGAAATTTCCTTAAAATTTATTAGAAAAACCATTATTTCATCAAAAAACCCCATAAAAACTAATTTAAATCCATCAAATAAATTAAATTTAACATTTTTCCATACTAACCCCCATTATAAATTATTAAAAACTAGAAGTTTCCTTAAAATTTAATAAAAATCCTTAAAAATAACAATAATTCCTTAACAATCCCACATAATAACCGATTTAAATCCATCAAATAAATTAAATTTAACATTTTTCCTTAACAAACCCCCATAATAAAATATTAAAAACCATAAATTTCCTTAAAATTTATTCAAAAAACCATTAATTCATCAAAAAACCCCATAATAACCGATTTAAATCCATCAAATAAATTAAATTTAACATTTTTCCTTAACAAACCCCCATAATAAATTATTAAAAACCATAAATTTCCTTAAAATTTATTCAAAAAACCATTAATTCATCAAAAAACCCCATAATAACCGATTTAAATAATCAAATAAATTAAATTTAACATTTTTCTATACTAACCCCCATAATAAATTATTAAAAACCAGAAATTTCCTTAAAATTTATTAAAAAAACCATTATTTCATCAAAAAACCCCATAAAAACTAATTTAAATCCATCAAATAAATTAAATTTAACATTTTTCCATACTAACCCCCATAATAAATTATTAAAAACTAGAAGTTTCCTTAAAATTTAATAAAAATCCTTAAAAATAACAATAATTCCTTAACAATCCCACATAATAACCGATTTAAATCCATCAAATAAATTAAATTTAACATTTTTCCTTAACAAACCCCCATAATAAATTATTAAAAACTAGAAGTTTCCATAAAATTTATAAAAAAAACCATTAATTCTTAAAAAAACCCCATAAAAACCAATTTAAATCCATCAAATAAATTAAATTTAACATTTTTCCTTAACAAACCCCCATAATAAATTATTAAAAACTAGAAGTTTCCTTAAAATTTATAAAAAAAAACCATTAATTCTTAAAAAAACCCCATAAAAACCAATTTAAATCCATCAAATAAATTAAATTTAACATTTTTCCTTAACAAACCCCCATAATAAATTATTAAAAACCATAAATTTCCTTAAAATTTATTAAAAAAAACCATTATTTCATCAAAAAACCCCATAAAAACTAATTTAAATCCATCAAATAAATTAAATTTAACATTTTTCCTTAACAAACCCCCATAATAAATTATTAAAAACCATAAATTTCCTTAAAATTTATTCAAAAAACCATTAATTCATCAAAAAACCCCATAATAACCGATTTAAATCCATCAAATAAATTAAATTTAACATTTTTCTATACTAACCCCCATAATAAATTATTAAAAACTAGAAATTTCCTTAAAATTTATTAAAAAAACCATTATTTCATCAAAAAACCCCATAAAAACTATTTTAAATCCATCAAATAAATTAAATTTAACATTTTTCCTTAACAAACCCCCATAATAAATTATTAAAAACCATAAATTTCCTTAAAGTTTATTCAAAAAACCATTAATTCATCAAAAAACCCCATAATAACCGATTTAAATCCATCAAATAAATTAAATTTAACATTTTTCCTTAACAAACCCCCATAATAAAATATTAAAAACCATAAATTTCCTTAAAATTTATTCAAAAAACCATTAACTCATCAAAAAACCCCATAATAACCGATTTAAATCCATCAAATAAATTAAATTTAACATTTTTCCTTAACAAACCCCCATAATAAATTATTAAAAACCATAAATTTCCTTAAAATTTATTCAAAAAACCATTAATTCACCAAAAAACCCCATAATAACCGATTTAAATCCATCAAATAAATTAAATTTAACATTTTTCTATACTAACCCCCATAATAAATTATTAAAAACCAGAAATTTCCTTAAAATTTATTAAAAAAACCATTATTTCATCAAAAAACCCCATAAAAACTAATTTAAATCCATCAAATAAATTAAATTTAACATTTTTCCATACTAACCCCCATAATAAATTATTAAAAACTAGAAGTTTCCTTAAAATTTAATAAAAATCCTTAAAAATAACTATAATTCCTTAACAATCCCACATAATAACCGATTTAAATCCATCAAATAAATTAAATTTATCATTTTTCCTTAACAAACCCCCATAATAAATTATTAAAAACTAGAAGTTTCCTTAAAATTTATAAAAAAAACCATTAATTCAACAAAAAACCCTATAAAAACCAATTTAAATCTATCAAATAAATTAAATTTAACATTTTTCCTTAACAAACCCCCATAATAAATTATTAAAAACCAGAAATTTCCTTAAAATGTATTAAAAAAACCATTAATTCATCAAAAAACCCTATAAAAACCAATTTAAATCCATCAAATAAATTAAATTTAACATTTTTCCTTAACAAACCCCATAATAAATTATTAAAAACCAGAAATTTCCTTAAAATTTATTAAAAAAACCATTTTTTTCATCAAAAAACCCCATAAAAACCAATTTAAATCCATTAAATAAATTAAATTTAACATTTTTCCATACTAACCCCCATTAAAAATTATTAAAAACTAGAAGTTTCCTTTAAATTTAATAAAAATCCTTAAAAATAACAATAATTCCTTAACAATCCCCCATAATAACCGATTTAAATCCATCAAATAAATTAAATTTAACATTTTTCCTTAACAAACCCCCATAACAAATTATTAAAAAATATAAGTTTCCTTAAAATTTATAAAAAAAACCATTAATTCTTAAAAAACCCCATAAAAACCAATTTAAATCCATCAAATAAATTAAATTTAACATTTTTCCTTAACAAACCCCCATAATAAATTATTAAAAACTAGAAGTTTCCTTAAAATTTATAAAAAAAACCATTAATTCTTAAAAAAACCCATAAAAACCAATTTAAATCCATCAAATAAATTAAATTTAACATTTTTCCTTAACAAACCCCCATAATAAATTATTAAAAACCATAAATTTCCTTAAAATTTATTAAAAAAACCATTATTTCATCAAAAAACCCCATAAAAACTAATTTAAATCCATCAAATAAATTAAATTTAACATTTTTCCTTAACAAACCCCCATAATAAATTATTAAAAACCATAAATTTCCTTAAAATTTATTCAAAAAACCATTAATTCATCAAAAAACCCCATAATAACCGATTTAAATCCATCAAATAAATTAAATTTAACATTTTTCTATACTAACCCCCATAATAAATTATTAAAACTAGAAATTTCCTTAAAATTTATTAAAAAAACCATTATTTCATCAAAAAACCCCATAAAAACTAATTTAAATCCATCAAATAAATTAAATTTAACATTTTTCCTTAACAAACCCCCATAATAAATTATTAAAAACCATAAATTTCCTTAAAGTTTATTCAAAAAACCATTAATTCATCAAAAACCCCATAATAACCGATTTAAATCCATCAAATAAATTAAATTTAACATTTTTCCTTAACAAACCCCCATAATAAAATATTAAAAACCATAAATTTCCTTAAAATTTATTCAAAAAACCATTAACTCATCAAAAAACCCCATAATAACCGATTTAAATCCATCAAATAAATTAAATTTAACATTTTTCCTTAACAAACCCCCATAATAAATTATTAAAAACCATAAATTTCCTTAAAATTTATTCAAAAAACCATTAATTCACCAAAAAACCCCATAATAACCGATTTAAATCCATCAAATAAATTAAATTTAACATTTTTCTATACTAACCCCCATAATAAATTATTAAAAACCAGAAATTTCCTTAAAATTTATTAAAAAAACCATTATTTCATCAAAAACCCCATAAAAACTAATTTAAATCCATCAAATAAATTAAATTTAACATTTTTCCATACTAACCCCCATAATAAATTATTAAAAACTAGAAGTTTCCTTAAAATTTAATAAAAATCCTTAAAAATAACTATAATTCCTTAACAATCCCACATAATAACCGATTTAAATCCATCAAATAAATTAAATTTATCATTTTTCCTTAACAAACCCCCATAATAAATTATTAAAAACTAGAAGTTTCCTTAAAATTTATAAAAAAAACCATTAATTCAACAAAAAACCCTATAAAAACCAATTTAAATCTATCAAATAAATTAAATTTAACATTTTTCCTTAACAAACCCCATAATAAATTATTAAAAACCAGAAATTTCCTTAAAATGTATTAAAAAAACCATTAATTCATCAAAAAAACCCTATAAAAACCAATTTAAATCCATCAAATAAATTAAATTTAACATTTTTCCTTAACAAACCCCCATAATAAATTATTAAAAACCAGAAATTTCCTTAAAATTTATTAAAAAAACCATTTTTTCATCAAAAAACCCCATAAAAACCAATTTAAATCCATTAAATAAATTAAATTTAACATTTTTCCATACTAACCCCCATTAAAAATTATTAAAAACTAGAAGTTTCCTTTAAATTTAATAAAAATCCTTAAAAATAACAATAATTCCTTAACAATCCCCCATAATAACCGATTTAAATCCATCAAATAAATTAAATTTAACATTTTTCCTTAACAAACCCCCATAACAAATTATTAAAAAATATAAGTTTCCTTAAAATTTATAAAAAAAACCATTAATTCTTAAAAAACCCCATAAAAACCAATTTAAATCCATCAAATAAATTAAATTTAACATTTTTCCTTAACAAACCCCCATAATAAATTATTAAAAACCATAAATTTCCTTAAAATTTATTCAAAAAACCATTAATTCATCAAAAAACCCCATAATAACCGATTTAAATCCATCAAATAAATTAAATTTAACATTTTTCTATACTAACCCCCATAATAAATTATTAAAAACCAGAAATTTCCTTAAAATTTATTAAAAAAACCATTATTTCATCAAAAAACCCCATAAAAACTAATTTAAATCCATCAAATAAATTAAATTTAACATTTTTCCATACTAACCCCCATAATAAATTATTAAAAACTAGAAGTTTCCTTAAAATTTAATAAAAATCCTTAAAAATAACAATAATTCCTTAACAATCCCACATAATAACCGATTTAAATCCATCAAATAAATTAAATTTAACATTTTTCCTTAACAAACCCCCATAATAAATTATTAAAAACTAGAAGTTTCCTTAAAATTTATAAAAAAAACCATTAATTCTTAAAAAAACCCCATAAAAACCAATTTAAATCCATCAAATAAATTAAATTTAACATTTTTCCTTAACAAACCCCCATAATAAATTATTAAAAACCATAAATTTCCTTTAAATTTATTCAAAAAACCATTAATTCATCAAAAAACCCATAATAACCGATTTAAATCCATCAAATAAATTAAATTTAACATTTTTCTATACTAACCCCCATAATAAATTATTAAAAACCAGAAATTTCCTTAAAATTTATTAAAAAAACCATTATTTCATCAAAAAACCCCATAAAAACTAATTTAAATCCATCAAATAAATTAAATTTAACATTTTTCCTTAACAAACCCCCATAATAAAATATTAAAAACCATAAATTTCCTTAAAATTTATTCAAAAAACCATTTTTTTCATCAAAAAACCCTATAAAAACCAATTTAAATCCATCAAATAAATTAAATTTAACATTTTTCTATACTAACCCCCATAATAAATTATTTAAAAACCAGAAATTTCCTTAAAATTTATTAAAAAAACCATTATTTCATCAAAAAACCCCATAAAAACTAATTTAAATCCATCAAATAAATTAAATTTAACATTTTTCCTTAACAAACCCCCATAATAAATTATTAAAAACTAGAAGTTTCCTTAAAATTTATAAAAAAAACATTAATTCTTAAAAAAACCCCATAAAAACAATTTAAATCCATCAAATAAATTAAATTTAACATTTTTCCTTAACAAACCCCCATAATAAATTATTAAAAACCATAAATTTCCTTAAAATTTATTCAAAAAACCATTAATTCATCAAAAAACCCCATAATAACCGATTTAAATCCATCAAATAAATTAAATTTAACATTTTTCTATACTAACCCCCATAATAAATTATTAAAAACCAGAAAATTTCCTTAAAATTTATTAAAAAAACCATTATTTCATCAAAAAACCCCATAAAAACTAATTTAAATCCATCAAATAAATTAAATTTAACATTTTTCCATACTAACCCCCATAATAAATTATTAAAAACTAGAAGTTTCCTTAAAATTTAATAAAAATCCTTAAAAATAACAATAATTCCTTAACAATCCCCCATAATAACCGATTTAAATCCATCAAATAAATTAAATTTAACATTTTTCCTTAACAAACCCCATAACAAATTATTAAAAATATAAGTTTCCTTAAAATTTATAAAAAAAACCATTAATTCTTAAAAAACCCCATAAAAACCAATTTAAATCCATCAAATAAATTAAATTTAACATTTTTCCTTAACAAACCCCCATAATAAATTATTAAAAACCATAAATTCCTTAAAATTTATTCAAAAAACCATTAATTCATCAAAAAACCCCATAATAACCGATTTAAATCCATCAAATAAATTAAATTTAACATTTTTCTATACTAACCCCCATAATAAATTATTAAAAACCAGAAATTTCCTTAAAATTTATTAAAAAAACCATTATTTCATCAAAAAACCCCATAAAAACTAATTTAAATCCATCAAATAAATTAAATTTAACATTTTTCCATACTAACCCCCATAATAAATTATTAAAAACTAGAAGTTTCCTTAAAATTTAATAAAAATCCTTAAAAATAACAATAATTCCTTAACAATCCCACATAATAACCGATTTAAATCCATCAAATAAATTAAATTTAACATTTTTCCTTAACAAACCCCCATAATAAATTATTAAAAACTAGAAGTTTCCTTAAAATTTATAAAAAAAACCATTAATTCTTAAAAAAACCCCATAAAAACCAATTTAAATCCATCAAATAAATTAAATTTAACATTTTTCCTAACAAACCCCCATAATAAATTATTAAAAACCATAAATTTCCTTAAAATTTATTCAAAAAACCATTAATTCATCAAAAAACCCCATAATAACCGATTTAAATCCATCAAATAAATTAAATTTAACATTTTTCTATACTAACCCCCATAATAAATTATTAAAAACTAGAAATTTCCTTAAAATTTATTAAAAAAACCATTATTTCATCAAAAAACCCCATAAAAACTAATTTAAATCCATCAAATAAATTAAATTTAACATTTTTCCATACTAACCCCCATTATAAATTATTAAAAACTAGAAGTTTCCTTAAAATTTAATAAAAATCCTTAAAAATAACAATAATTCCTTAACAATCCCACATAATAACCGATTTAAATCCATCAAATAAATTAAATTTAACATTTTTCCTTAACAAACCTCCATAATAAATTATTAAAAACTAGAAGTTTCCA